>NC_088709.1:58555110-58855110 GCF_963576615.1 Watersipora subatra
ACGCGCTATCCATTGCGCCACAGAGCCAGATACTAGCAAAGAAAAGACGTTATTCAATGTAACATTTTGTTTTTGTATTAATGAACTTCCAACTGTGAAATTACAACCAATAGAGGTGATAATAGCATTGATATTTTTACAAAAATAAAACAACCTATTGACTCTGGTGGGACTCGAACCCACAACCTCCAAATAACATCTAACCATTAGAAGTCCGACGCGCTATCCATTGCGCCACACAGCCAGATACTAGCAAAGAAAAGACGTTATTCAATGTAACAATTTGTTTTTGTATTAACTTCCAACTGTGAAATTACAACCAATAAAGGTGATAATAGCATTGATATTTTTACAAAAATAAAACAACCTATTGACTCTGGTGGGACTCGAACCCACAACCTCCGAATAACATCTAACCATTAGAAGTCCGACGCGCTATCCATTGCACCACAGAGCCAGATACTAGCAAAGAAAAGACGTTATTCAATGTAACAATTTGTTTTTGTATTAATTTCCAACTGTGAAATTACAACCAATAGAGGTGATAATAGCATTGATATTTTTACAAAAATAAAACAACCTATTGACTCTGGTGGGACTCGAACCCACAACCTCCGAATAACATCTAACCATTAGAAGTCCGACGCGCTATCCATTGCACCACAGAGCCAGATGCTAGCAAAGAAAAGACGTTATTCAATGTA
Organism: Watersipora subatra; assembly: GCF_963576615.1. Lineage (NCBI taxonomy): Eukaryota > Metazoa > Bryozoa > Gymnolaemata > Cheilostomatida > Watersiporidae > Watersipora > Watersipora subatra. The sequence continues at coordinate 58,555,815 of NC_088709.1, forward strand.
ACAATTTGTTTTTGTATTAACTTCCAACTGTGAAATTACAACCAATAGAGGTGATAATAGCATTGATATTTTTACAAAAATAAAACAACCTATTGACTCTGGTGGGACTCGAACCCACAACCTCCGAATAACATCTAACCATTAGAAGTCCGATGCGCTATCCATTGCGCCACAGAGCCAGATGCTAGCAAAGAAAAGACGTTATTCAATGTAACAATTTGTTTTTGTATTAATTAACTTCCAACTGTGAAATTACAACCAATAGAGGTGATAATAGCATTGACACTCTTATAAAAATAAAACAACCTATTGACTCTGGTGGGACTCGAACCCACAACCTCCGAATAACATCTAACCATTAGAAGTCCGACGCGCTATCCATTGCGCCACACAGCCAGATACTAGCAAAGAAAAGACGTTATTCAATGTAACATTTTGTTTTTGTATTAATTAACTTCCAACTGTGAAATTACAACCAATAGAGGTGATAATAGCATTGATATTTTTACAAAAATAAAACAACCTATTGACTCTGGTGGGACTCGAACCCACAACCTCCGAATAACATCTAACCATTAGAAGTCCGACGCGCTATCCATTGCGCCACAGAGCCAGATACTAGCAAAGAAAAGACGTTATTCAATGTAACAATTTGTTTTTGTATTAACTTCCAACTGTGAAATTACAACCATTAGAGGTGATAATAGCATTGACACTCTTATAAAAATAAAACAACCTATTGACTCTGGTGGGACTCGAACCCACAACCTCCGAATAACATCTAACCATTAGAAGTCCGACGCGCTATCCATTGCGCCACAGAGCCAGATACTAGCAAAGAAAAGACGTTATTCAATGTAACATTTTGTTTTTGTATTAATTAACTTCCAACTGTGAAATTACAACCAATAGAGGTGATAATAGCATTGATATTTTTACAAAAATAAAACAACCTATTGACTCTGGTGGGACTCGAACCCACAACCTCCGAATAACATCTAACCATTAGAAGTCCGACGCGCTATCCATTGCGCCACAGAGCCAGATACTAGCGAAGAAATGACGTTATTCAATGTAACAATTTGTTTTTGTATTAATTTCCAACTGTGAAATTACAACCAATAGAGGTGATAATAGCATTGACATTTTTACAAAAATAAAACAACCTATTGACTCTGGTGGGACTCGAACCCACAACCTCCGAATAACATCTAACCATTAGAAGTCCGACGCGCTATCCATTGCGCCACAGAACCAGATGCTAGCAAAGAAAAGACGTTATTCAATGTAACAATTTGTTTTTGTATTAATTACCTTGCAACTGTGAAATTACAACCAATAGAGGTGATAATAGCATTGACACTCTTATAAAAATAAAACAACCTATTGACTCTGGTGGGACTCGAACCCACAACCTCAGAATAACATCTAACCATTAGAAGTCCGACGCGCTATCCATTGCACCACAGAGCCAGATACTAGCAAAGAAAAGATGTTATTCTGTGTAACATTTTGTTTTTGTATTAATGAACTTCCAACTGTGAAATTACAACCAATAGAGGTGATAATAGCATTGATATTTTTACAAAAATAAAACAACCTATTGACTCTGGTGGGACTCGAACCCACAACCTCCGAATAACATCTAACCATTAGAAGTCCGACGCGCTATCCATTGCGCCACAGAGCCAGATGCTAGCAAAGAAAAGACGTTATTCCATGTAACAATTTGTTTTTGTATTAATTAACTTCCAACTGTGAAATTACAACCAATAGAGGTGATAGTATAGCATTGATATTTTTATAAAAAAGGAAACAACTTATTGACTCTGGTGGGACTCGAACCCACAACCTCCGAATAACATCTAACCATTAGAAGTCCAACGCGCTATCCATTGCGCCACAGAGCCAGATACTAGCAAAGAAAAGACGTTATTCAATGTAACATTTTGTTTTTGTATTAAATAACTTGCAACTGTGAAATTACAACCAATAGAGGTGATAATAGCATTGATATTCTTATAAAAATAAAACAACCTATTGACTCTGGTGGGACTCGAACACACAACCTCCGAATAACATCTAACCATTAGAAGTCCGACGCGCTATCCATTGCGCCGCAGAGCCAGATACTAGCGAAGAAAAGACATTATTCAATGTAACAATTTGTTTTTGTATTAATTAACTTCCAACTGTGAAATTACAACCAATAGAGGTAATAATAGCATTGATATTCTTATAAAAATAAAACAAAAAATTGACTCTGGTGGGACTCAAACCCACAACCTCCGAATAACATCTAACCATTAGAAGTCCGACGCGCTACCCATTGCACCACTGAGCCAGACACTAACAAAGAAGAGACGTTATTCAATGTAACATTTTGTTTTCGTATTGACTTCCAACTGTGAAATTACAACCAATAAAGGTGATAATAGCATTGATATTTTTACAAAAATAAAACAATCTATTGACTCTGGTGGGACTCGAACCCACAACCTCCGAATAACATCTAACCATTAGAAGTCCGACGCGCTATCCATTGCGCCACAGAGCCAGATACTAGCGAAGAAATGACGTTATTCAATGTAACAATTTGTTTTTGTATTAATTAACTTCCAACTGTGAAATTACAACCAAGAGAGGTAAAATTTGCACTGTCATTCTTATAAAAATAAAACAACCTATTGACTCTGGTGGGACTCGAACCCACAACCTCCGAATAACATCTAACCATTAGAAGTCCGACGCGCTATCCATTGCGCCACAGAGCCAGATGCTAGCAAAGAAAAGACGTTATTCCATGTAACAATTTGTTTTTGTATTAATTAACTTCCAACTGTGAAATTACAACCAATAGAGGTGATAGTATAGCATTGATATTTTTATAAAAAAGGAAACAACTTATTGACTCTGGTGGGACTCGAACCCACAACCTCCGCATAACATCTAACCATTAGAAGTCCGACGCGCTATCCATTGCGCCACAGAGCCAGATACTAGCAAAGAAAAGACGTTATTCAATGTAACATTTTGTTTTTGTATTAAATAACTTGCAACTGTGAAATTACAACCAATAGAGGTGATAATAGCATTGATATTCTTATAAAAATAAAACAACCTATTGACTCTGGTGGGACTCGAACACACAACCTCCGAATAACATCTAACCATTAGAAGTCCGACGCGCTATCCATTGCGCCGCAGAGCCAGATACTAGCGAAGAAAAGACATTATTCAATGTAACAATTTGTTTTTGTATTAATTAACTTCCAACTGTGAAATTACAACCAATAGAGGTAATAATAGCATTGATATTGTTATAAAAATAAAACAAAAAATTGACTCTGGTGGGACTCAAACCCACAACCTCCGAATAACATCTAACCATTAGAAGTCCGACGCGCTACCCATTGCACCACTGAGCCAGACACTAACAAAGAAGAGACGTTATTCAATGTAACATTTTGTTTTCGTATTGACTTCCAACTGTGAAATTACAACCAATAAAGGTGATAATAGCATTGATATTTTTACAAAAATAAAACGATCTATTGACTCTGGTGGGACTCGAACCCACAACCTCCGAATAACATCTAACCATTAGAAGTCCGACGCGCTATCCATTGCGCCACAGAGCCAGATACTAGCGAAGAAATGACGTTATTCAATGTAACAATTTGTTTTTGTATTAATTAACTTCCAACTGTGAAATTACAACCAAGAGAGGTAAAATTTGCACTGTCATTCTTATAAAAATAAAACAACCTATTGACTCTGGTGGGACTCGAACCCACAACCTCCGAATAACATCTAACCATTAGAAGTCCGACGCGCTATCCATTGCGCCACAGAGCCAGATACTAGCAAAGAAAAGACGTTATTAAATGTGACAATTTGTTTTTGTATTAATTAACTTCCAACTGTGAAATTACAACCAATAGAGGTGATAATAGCATTGATATTTTTACAAAAATAAAACGATCTATTGACTCTGGTGGGACTCGAACCCACAACCTCCGAATAACATCTAACCATTAGAAGTCCGACGCGCTATCCATTGCACCACAGAGCCAGATACTAGTGAAGAAATGACGTTATTCAATGTAACAATTTGTTTTTGTATTAATTAACTTCCAACTGTGAAATTACAACCAAGAGAGGTAAAATTTGCACTGTCATTCTTATAAAAATAAAACAACCTATTGACTCTGGTGGGACTCGAACCCACAACCTCCGAATAACATCTAACCATTAGAAGTCTGACGCGCTTTCCATTGCGCCACAGAGCCAGATACTAGCAAAGAAAAGACGTTATTAAATGTGACATGTTGCTTTTGTACTAATTGACTTCCAATTGTAAAATTACAACCAATAGAGGTGATAGTATAGCATTGATATTTTTATAAAAAAGGAAACAACTTATTGACTCTAGTGGGAATCGAACCCACAACCTCAGAATAACATCTAACCATTAGAAACCATGACAATGAATATTTGTCCACATTCTCATTACATCGGTTAAAGTACTCACGCTTAAAACGCTTGGGGAAAAAATACTGTTGGTACTAATTAGCATGATTGATCATCACGTGAAACGTAACAATTATTAAACCGGTTTCAGACACAGCTCTTATTATAGTAAATGCCAGACATTCAACTAGTATTAGCTATATATGTGAAACATGGGTAACATGGGTAATAAACTGTATATATTATATATATATATATAATATATACAGTCAAACATGGGTAACTCGACCTCGGATAGCTCGAACACATGGTTAACTCGAACAGGTTCTTTGGTCCGTTCCCACGTAATGATAAATTGCTAATGATAACTCGACCTCAACATTGTTAACTCGAACTATTTTTTCCTAACGGCTACAGAAACGGTTGTTATCGCTTTAGAAAATCACTTTATTCCAAGCCATAGAGGTAAACCTCAACTTTTCGTAATTCATAAGCGTCGTTATTACCACCATCGGCAAAAATTATTTGTCAACGACTTTTCTAAAGGTTTGGTGAAATTTGATTTATACCAAACATTCGCTTAGCGATCGCTCTTCGGAAGCGAGGTAATCTCTGCAAAAACTTCAAGAAAAATCGACAAAATTGATCATGGGTAAAGCGCTCAAAAGAAAAAGATGTCTTTTCTTTTGAGCATTTCAACAACGATCAAGTTTTGCCAATGTCAATCTAAAAAACGTCCTTGCAATAACATCACCTCAAACAACAAACCAATCTCAAGTGATAAAAAAATCTCTATACTTTTTGATAAAAACGTTTTAAACTTTACATTAGAAGCATTTAATTTGAAACAAGCCATTTGTGCTTTTGATTTATATTATAGTTTGTACATGTGCGTGTATCTACTAATAAATAAGTAAATACATGGACTTGTGACAGTGCTCTGATAACTTGAACGCTCTGATAATTCGAACACTTTCGCTCGATCCCGTGAAGTTCGAGTTATCCATGTTTGACTGTATATGTGAAAATGATTGAAACACAATAAATTCAATTTTGTGAGCACCCTTGTTGATGCAAGTTTTTTCGAAACTAGCTAATTACAAATAAAACTTTTTATCACCCATTCAATGACTGGGTAAACACAGGAGTATTGTAGCTGAATGTTCTTTCTAACACCACCACTAGTCCATCTGTGAACCACTCACCAATTATAGGCTAGAGCGCACACCGTTGAGTCACAACTACTTCTTATCACAAGTACAACTATTAACACTTGACATGCACAGTGACACTTGACATGCACAGTGACACTTGACATGCACAGTGACACTTGACATGCACAAGGTGGCACTTCTGAAACAACAAAGTAAAGCTTCTAAAATTGAAGAGCAACCTGACCATTTGCTGGTCGCATTAGGGTTTTTGAGCTCTCAGCTCCGGCCCTTGACATAAACTCACTTTGTTATGCTTAGCTGGACTTTTTGCTGGAGTTATCTTATCTCCGTATTGCAAAAACTGTCTCTCTCTGATAAAACCAGGCTGAACATCGACACCGATCCTGTCAATTCGATCCAAATTTGTCAAGTTCTTGGGTCGTGCTGATGAACCTTTTACTTCAACTACATTGGTAGACTTTTGATGAATCTTTGTTGCTTCTTTCTGGGCTCCGTGTGAAGGTCCGTTATCAATGACAGATCTAGTGGCATCTTCAGATAAACGAGAATTGGCTGGTGGTGTGTGATTTTCCATTACCTGGGCAGAGGTAGCGCTGTAGTTGGGGGTCGAATGATTGAGGGGCGATACCCTGATAAGTTCGATAGCAGAGGAATGACTTTGATCAATGGAAGGGATCTAGAAATCAATGAAACATGTGGTTAAAAGACACAAGATGACCGTTTTATGATGCAAATAATACATATGTACTTATTCTATGTTGTCGTCTGTGATTGATGCAATGAAATTTTTAATGTCCATTTCTTCATATTGACTTGATTTCGATGCTTTGAATGAATTCGAAGTTTATGGATTTGACATCCGGATTCGACACCGTTTTACTTTAATAAATTTGTGTGAAGGTATTTGCAGTGAGACTACTATTTGACATGACAGAAACACTCACTGCCGATGGATTAGAATCGATAATACCCAGTTAAACTCTCCCAGTAGAAGTAAAAAATTCAGCGCATTTCATCACCCGACCACACAGGTATATTCTAACTACTACTACCAACAATAGTTTGCTCATACGACAATGATGATGAGACAATAACCTTTTTGATTACCTTATTCATTAAATGAACCTACCGATAGTACAGATTACACCTGCGCTAGTGCCCAACTCATTTTAGGCTTAACTCTTCTAATATAGAAATTTTTTTTTACTAAAAGCAATTGTCGTTCATGCAATCTTTGAGGTAATAACTGTATAGCATGTAGTTTATTCTGTTGCTGTTTTGTAATATAGACGGCTATTAATATTATTAATAATAAAAATTCTGATCAGGCATCCTGGCTGAGTTAGTGCAACGAGCGTAAAAAATGTGAATTGAAGTGACCCTGACCCGAAAGCGCGTCTGCTTTAACAAGTCCTGTTTTGAGGAGTACGTCGCTAGTTTTGGGAAAATAGATAAAATGCAACTCCGAATCATTGAAACGGTCGGAAATCATCTGAGGAGGTAAACTCTGAATCAATTTGAAGCATGGAAACCATAGAAAGCACGGAGATTAATACTGGGTTAGTAAATCCATAAAATAGCTAACAGAAAATGAGCTTCAACAACAAAGCTAGAAGTAAACGTGAGGTACAGTGGGATCGCTGAAGGCAGACAGTCTATTAAATCAAAGGTTCAGCTTAACAAATCAGTGAAGAAGCTATGGACATCGTGAGAGACAGCGCATTTAGGCAGCGCACGACTGTTTATATAGAAGTTCTATTTCGGAGAAGTGCAGCATTCATGATTGTATGTAAATTGCCGGATAGATGTTACTGTTTTCATCACTAATTGTCACAAAACTCATCTTGTAAAACATCAAACAAAAGGTTGGCAAAAAAGCAATTCCAATCCAGCATTGATGATGCGTATGGCTACAAACAAAAATATGATGAGACTTCTGAGATGCAATAAAATATACAATAGTGTGTGTAGACACAGGAAATATCCACACTACATGTTAGCTATGCACACCCTAAGACCTAAGGTCTATGTAGCCTACACATATTTTCCATCAAATATTCACTAACAGAAGATAAATAGAGACTAAAAATCTTACAACAATTGAAACACAATAAATTCAATTCTTTGAGCAACTCTGCAGGCGTAAGCTTTCTCAAAACTACCTAATCATGAATACAACTACTTTTTTGCTTCTACTATCTTTTTCCTAAACATTGCTTCTTCCTTCTCTGATCAGATGTACTTATTAGTTAGGATGCTGAATCTTATAACACACATGTTACCTCCTCAGGCTCTACTGGTTTCATCATATTTGGTTCCTCCCCGTTAGTCCCTGGTCGATAGTCCACCTTTTTGGCCAGAGGTTTGCGTTTAGCCTTTTCAAGACTTCGTCTTGAGCCTGAAATTCATCCAAACCATTGATTTGTTGAAAAAATACATTTTGTTGCAGAAGAAATGATATTTGAAATGTATAAACAAAGAACTAGAGGTATGAAAAGTATAACCATACAGGAGCAGCATATCTGTCTGCATATATCAGTATAAATACTGACCCATCTGTACAAAGATATCTATCCACACAACAGCTATATGTATTTACATGAACATATAAATTATACAGAAAGATAAGATATGAGATCTGTATACATTTGTGTAATTATACACATTATACAGAAACAACCATACATAAGCGTACGTTTTAATATAATGCAAATTAGGCAGGAAGATAACTAAGTAAGAGCTGAACATACATGTATGTATGTTCATGTATGTGTATGTGTATAAAATCTACATTTGTGTACTAAAATATACATAGGAGGGATGTCTAAGCTTTCAAAGTGGATTCAATGTTTAATAATTTTTTGCAAAATAAAAATACAAAGATGCATTTCAACAATTAAACAATATATTTAATAATACTTACCGCGATAAGCATTAAATATTGAAATAATATAATTCTAATAGTCACAATTATATGGTTACCAAAGTATCAATATATAATGTAATACAAAACTGTGCCTGACCTTGACCTGCTGTGCGCATGGCTGCACGGAGGCTAGTTTTGGACTCTGATGGTTTTGCAGGAAAAGAATCTTCTATGTCGTACGAGTCCGATTGTGAAGAATCGCTCTCTTCTGGAATAGCGGACGACTCGAAAGATGATCGTACGAACTCTGAGATTTCCTGTGCCGCATGATTCCTCGTGCCTGTTTGCTTTTTATTTCCTTTTACGGGAAAGTTAACAGAGTTTGTCTGTGGTGCTGTGGAAGGAGGATGAGCAGTCACTTGGTAGGTATGTTTTGGAGATTTCTGTGGAGCATTGCCCAAGTTTTCTCCCTAAAAAAGAACAACTAACTTTATTTCTGCTGCCATAACTTCTTTATCTGCTCTTTATCCAACTGTGAAATTGCAACCAATAGAGGTGATAATAGCATTGATATTCTTATAAAAATGAAGCAAAATAGTGACTCTGGTGGGACTCGAACCCACAACCTCCGAATAACATCTAACCATTAGAAGTCCGACGCGCTATCCATTGCACCACAGAGCCAGTTGATTACCCATTACGGGATGCTGAAGGTAAAGCGATAGCTACTGATATTTCTGTCAAGTTACCGATGTTAAGTTCTCCTGTTAAAACTTCATCATTATCACTGTATAGAGAGATACCCATCGAATATACATACGGTATCTAAAAAGTAATTTCATCATGCACACAACTACAAAAGCATTATGATTGTGTTTGTGACATAAATGTCACAAAGTGAGAGATAAATGGTAGATAGCTCTTTGTCGGTAGACAGTAAATATGAATACATTGCACCGATGTTTCTCTCTCTACAGGCTAGCGCATACATTCATACAGTGCCTAAATATTCAACTAGGCCTATAGGTTTGTGTGTACAGTCATGCATTGCTTGTGTACTCTACTACAAATTGTGCGAACAGTCAAACAGTGTCTATGTAGTCAACTACAGGTTAGTATGTACAGCCATACAGTGTCTACGCACTCTACTATAGGGTAGTGTGTAGAGTGATGTGGTGTTTATGTACTCTACTACAGGTTAGTGTGTACAGTGATGTGGTGCTTATGTAGTCTACTACAGGTTAGTGTGTACAGTGATGTGGTGCTTATGTACTCTACGACAGGTTAGTGTGTACAGCCATACAGTGCCTATGTAGTCTACTACAGGTTAGTGTGTACAGTGATGTGGTGCTTATGTACTCTACTACTGGTTAGTGCATGCAGTGAGGGAATGTTAGTGAGGCATAAAAGGCACCAAACACAAACACACACAGTGTTAGTCAAATACCCAATGCTGTGTAAGGTATCTGCAAAGAAAGCATTCACAATATTATACTTCTGAGACAGTTTACAAAAAATATGACATCATCGTCAAAAGAAAAAATCTCGGTGAAGACACAAGCTATTTAAGATACAGAGACTGAAACGTAAAACTAGCTAGATTCTATCCTATGACTGGTTAGGAGAACTCTTCTATAAGTATGGATCTCCGCTAAGGTTTAGTTTAAGCCACACTTCGAAAATCTTAACTTCGTTGCTAATTTAGGTTAATTTTAAATTTTCAGAGTAATTCTACTTCCTACAGTATCCTCCCTATGAAACTTCTGACTGTCGATTTAACATAGTTTAAACTTGTAAAATCCATTAAGTTTAAACAGAAAATGCGTACATAATTTAGTGAGTTGCTAAGCCTGGTTCCCAAATACCCCCGCAAGCACCGGTGACAGCACCGCAGGCTATCAGTGGTGAAATGTAAACCTACGCGTCGAGTACCGCCGGTAGTTGCCGGTGGTCAACACAAGAGTTTAGCGTTGTTCAAATTTTGTGAAGCGCCGCAGGCAAAACCTTCCCGAAACGCATTGTACAGGTGAAGGTCAGCATTATCGAAACGGCATGGCGAATGAACATTTTTATGCGATCATTAGCAATGCAGCTTTATGCGAACAAAAGACACGAGCCTAGCGTCGTGAGTGTTTAGCTGCGCAAGATTACCGCCGGGTCTCGCAATCGATATGGGAATGAGGCTTTAGCTGCAGACTTGAATAATTAGCGCTTTAATCATTTGCTTGTTTTTATGATAGTCTCGGTAAAGGTCTAAAGGAATCTATCAAATCTCATAGTGCCCACCGCTTATTACTATGGCAGGCAGTATCGACCTTAAGCTGTCAGGAAATGAAATGTGATGTACATGAGAATTTGCATATATGAAAATTGTACATCTAAATTTATCTATTCAAAAACCCTCCCGTACTTACATGTAGATACCCCAACATACTACACAAAACACATGCTACACATAACTATGGTTTCATTCGTACAACAAGCATGATACCAAACAACCAGGCTTTATTTACACAGGTTTTCAGTTTGAATTTCAGTTGGTAAACTTGGACACTAAGGATGGTTTTACTGTAACTACTCCAATCATAGACCAAATACAAGGTTTAAACAAACTGCAAGTACAGAAAAAAACTTACATTAACGACAGCATAATGCCGGAGTCTTCTGTTCTGAGATTCACTTACATGAATTCTGCTGGAGTCTCTGTCGTTCTTCTGCTGCCTGTCACTGCCAAAATCTAAAATAGATAAATTATCTCAAAGGTATAATTATATATATATATATATATTAATAATATTTTACTTCTATATATAAAAAATAAAACCAGTAGAGCAATCTTCATTGACTCAATGGACTGCTAATGACATATATATATATATATATATATATATATATATATAAAATATATCCTATATATATCGTTATATATATAAATATATCTATATATACACACATGTGAACATAAAATGTTTGCTTAAAAGTTTGTTGTGCTGCTTATACACGCAGTCTAAAAATTATAGCTCCAAAATTTTCAACAAGTTTGGGGTTAAGGTACTGTCACATGAGAAACTTAATGTTACATGTATGTACAATGAAAAGATACAAATATAATTACATGTATATAAAATACTTATATAAAATATTATTAAATTTAAATAAAACACTTATGACGATAATTATTAACACAACTTGAATCAACTGTGGAAATGCGCAAATGCAAAAAAATTATATATTCCACAATAGGGCGCTAAGAAATATCCAGTGCTTGTACTGATGTAATGAGGTCATAAGTTGTAGTCACTGTCATGTGACATCTCCAGTGCTGGATTCCATTCATTGGCTTCGTTTCTGCTAATGCATAAACAGTGGCAGCATTACGGTTGGTATTTTTCAAAGCTACGTTCAGAGCTTTAAATTTAAACACGGCGTCGTACGAGTTACAGAATGTGCTCGATGATTTTGTTTACTGTAAGATAATTTGCTGAAAGGACAACGCAGAGTAGAAGGAATAGAGATGTGCAACACCACAACTTGAACACAATATCAACGCCGATATCAACTAAGGCAACAATAGCAACTAGTGACATCATCGGCACGTACTTTTCTGCAGAGCGTTTTAACCATGACGAAGTTTTGTCTATTTTAATCTTGAAATTTCCTGGCAGTCAGATACCTCAAGCACTTCGCCATGAAAGAGCTGTATATATTTGTATAAAATCTACTTTCAAATACTAAGATATACATCCGAGGGCTGTCTAAGCTTTCAAAGTGGACTCAAAGTTTAACAATTTTAATAATTAAATAATTTTTTGCAAAATACAGATACATTCCAACCATTAAACCATTACCCATCTTCTACCTATACAGTGGTGACATTTTTTGTTGACAAAATTGTTGACTCTGGTGGAACTCGAACCCACAACCTCCGAATAACATCTAACCATTAGAAGTCCGACGCACTATCCAATGCACCACAGAGCCAGATATAAGCTTATGAAAGATTAAATCTGATTGGAATATACAAATACGGCTTTTTTCTTAGTGGCATTCGGTAGAAAACGGCATTTAGGTGTATCTCAACTATATATACATGTACTAGGACCCCCACAGTCTAGTGTGCCGTGACAGATCGTCAAGTGCGCTGCTAGAGCAATTGGGAATAAGTAGGTGCACAATTATTCTCTAATACTAAAAGGGGTCAATTGGTGCAGGTGTCAGTGTGTTGGTCCACCAAACTGAACGTCACAACTTGGAGTCTCACTAAAATCCATTTTTTACCCTAACCTATAACCCTGGGATCGAAAGTTGGACGAACAGACACCGCTTGTACAATAGTATTTATTTTTGTTTTTACGTTATTTTAGATATAAATTTTTGTTGCAGCGTAGACCTTAACTGTCTAGAAAAAAGTGAAAAAATTGATATAAATTAATGTCGAAGGTGTGCACTCTCCTTGACTTAGGGTAAATTTACCATATTCATGAGTCCTCAACCGAATGAAAGTGATAAGAAAAAGAGAAAAGCTATCGATACAAACCAATAATACCAGGTACTGACTGCACAGTCGCTAAACTAAAGTTAGGTTTAGTTTTATTTCTATTTGTTATAATAACGTCTACGCATCTGTTGTACCACAATGCATCCGATGTACACTTTTTAGTTACTTTCCCTTACTGAACAACCAACAGGTTAAGGCTTATTAAAATGCCAGCTAGGATATAGATATATAACTCCCTGACTTTCTCTCCTTCGCTAACAGATAAATCTTTTTAGACCAACCTACAGACAAGACCCTAGCTAATGCTACTATAGATCTGCTATAGCTACAAACTCAACAATCGAATAACTATATGTCTTACTTTGATGTCAATGCATAGAGTATATTTCTGATAAACCATTTCATCTAGTAAATAACTCTATTGCTCTCATATCTAACTAGTAAATCGGGTCATGATTACAGAAACCATGGTTTCTATAGTCATGGCGGGATTGTCGTCGTCGACAATCGTTAGTTGAGATTGTAAGATTTGGAGTTATCTACATTAGCAGAAGGAGAAAATTCTCACAGTCATTTTGCAAAAAAAATTTTGATTCTAGTTTAATTACAGCAGATTTTATGGTAAATAAACTGAATGCATGTTTACCATTACTGCGAAAACATAGTTCTGAAAAAACTGGTGTTAAAATTTAAGACACGAAAACCAATGCACAATTTTGTTTACATCTCAAAACGCCATAGCAACCAATATCAAGAAGTTGTGATATTTATCTAGATTTCTGTATATATCCAAAAAATTATGCTGAATTTAAAAATCTAAACAGATTTTAGCTGGTTGCCATAGAAATAGCTGTATATTTATAAGAAAATGTATTACTTAATTTCTGCAGATATTAAAAACGGCTTGGCAGTAGCGCGATATCGGGCACAACCAAATCATCAACAAAATATTTAGAAAAATAACAACAGTAACAAATTGCACACCATCGGTCACTATATGCTTTGATCTTGGAAATTCGAATAATTATTCTTATAATTAAATCTTATAAAATCGAATAATTGTTCTTATAATTAAATACTGTTTTAATCTTGTAAGAATCGTTAGGAAAATATCATCGTAATTCCCTTTACTTTCACTGCTTTTGGCATCACTTGGAATACCAAAGTACTCATTATAAGTGTCCAAAATGTCAGAGTTATCTTTAAAATCGGCAAAAAAGAAACGATTATATTTATCGAACGCCATTTTCTAGTACTTCCTGTTTAGCATAGCAACGGTTTTAAGGCTTTTTTTCGTGAGTTAAAGACTTCTATTGGCTAAACTGATTTCAGATTCAGAAAGATCACTCTTTGATTGGTCGATATGCACGTGTTACAAAAATCGTTACCAATATTATAAAATCAGTTGGTGCAACTTCAAAGTCAGATAACTAAACTTTGTGATTTGTGACTTAACCATGGTTTTTGTGACCGCGACACAATTAGCTAGTCTGTCTAGAGGAGAAAGATAACTTAATCATCGACTCACTCTGCGCTGCTTCTACAAGAAGTTGTGCTGATGACTTTGACTCCCCGGCACCGTTTTTAGCCAAAACTGTAAACTCTGCATCATGATCTGGAGTCACACCAGTGATGGTCAGCGAATAGTCTCTGTTGCCGTACTTTTCTATAATTATACGTTCACATCTTTACATTATATTGATATGCGCTGCAGTATTCATGCATCCAAGACTGGGTAGGGTGATTCCACTGAGGCTTAAAAATGAACTTCCACAGAATTTTTGTCGATTTTGTCAAAAAGTATCAATATTTTTCTATCATTTGCAATTGTTTTTGGTGTTTGAGGTGATCTGATTGCCAGGAAGTTTCAAGGATGAAGCCGCTAAAACATGGCAGTTAAAACGGTCAGATCAATCAAAACTGCGATTACGACATCTATAATTGCGAAGAGACTGGGTTTAAACTGAGCTCAAAAGGGGCAGCGGCGTAAAGATTGGCATCATAAACATACCGCATGTTAGACTGTTTGGATTGGTCAAATCTTTTGACCAATGACAGCCTTGACCACATTACTGTAAGCATGGTTACATTAAATTTGACCAATGACAGCCTTGACCACATTACTGTAAGCATGGTTACATTAAATTTGCAAAATGAAAATAGAAGTTAAAGATCAACTTGCAAAAATTTTTTTAGGGATTTTTATCAGAAAGTATTAGTATATTTTTATCATTTGTCTTTGTTTTTTATGTCTACATTATCTGATTACCAGAATATGTTCAGATTAAAATTAACAAAACTTCATCGCTGTTAAAATACCTAGACCAAGTGAAAGAGCGTTTATTACATTTATAGTTGCAAAGGGACTGACAGAATAGAGATACATAACTCTTCTACTTGAATGCAATAGCTGATATAAGCTGTTGCAATGATAACAACTAGTGATGTCATTTCACGCGTATTTTTCATCTGAGCATTTTAATCGTTTTAATCTGATCATTAATTAATCGTTTTAGCAAATCTAATCTTGAAACATGCTGGCAATCAGATCACCTCAAACATAAAAAACAATCAGAAAAGATAGAAAAATACCGATACTTCTCGATGAAATTTACTAAAGATTTTGTGCAAGTTTATCTTTTAAGAGCTAAAATGAAGATAATGTGAAAAGTTTTGACGGCACAATTCAAACAATATCCTTAGAGTGAGATCCCTCTTAGCAAATCATGTTCAGTTTTTGAGAAACACTAAAAAAATTTCAGTCTGTTTCAACAAAGCTACTATATCAGCCTGAAGAGAAAAGATAATATGAGACATGAAGGTATCATGCTACTAACTTCTACTAGTCAATGAGACCAGGGTTGAAGCCAATAGGACGGCCAGAACTACTAGCAGTGTTAGCTACTAACTTCATAACAACACCATAACTCAATAACCATGAATCTCATGACAAACAAGCTATATCTTACGATTGAGTAAAAAATCTGAATTTTGACTACCAGAGATATAAAAAAAAATTTCTTATAAGAACAATTTTGAAGAATCGATAGCCAATAGTAAAAAGTGAGTAATATAAATAATACTTTGGACAACTGGAACAAAGCTCTCCCTGTGATATTAAATGTGTTTTTTCCTGCTTGAAATGAGCATGACACAATGATTGACAATGTGTAAATAACGGGAAGAAACAGTGTGGTTTGTTTACTCTGATGTTACCTCTTCATATGCTACTGACAATCACAAATTAAGACAAGTAACTTTGAATGCAGTATAAGAATAGAATAAAACAAACCAGGGGCAGAAAGGAGATGGCAGAACAAGGATGAATGCTAATGGATGAATAATCTAACCGTGACATGCTAATTTCTTCTTACAATGAAAGCTAGACTGGCTAGAGAAATGACCTTTTGGGGACCTTTAAAACTATAATAACTATACAGTGTTGGCGTTTAAAACAATCTCTGAGTAAAAGTAATGAATAAAAACATTGAAAACCCTTTCCTTGTAATCAGTCGTACATGTTCAAGGAGAAATAATTTTTAACGAGAAACACTAGCGCTTTTGTTCCCAGTTCAGCTAGTACAACCCTGTGATAGTATTAGGTACCAATGTGATAAGCTAACATTCGAAAACGCTTTTTCCCTGCGTATCACAGCCTTGTGACACAGTCTACAGATACATAGTACAGTACAGCAGTTGTACAGATACAATGGCTGCCAGGAATATGAGCTGACATTCAAAAATGTAGTTTTACCTATTTTATATTGCTGCGAGGAGTCCAGTCTCTCGCCATCTTTATACCAGGAGACTCTAGGCAAAGGATATGCTCTGACTTTACATCTGAACTTCACCACTTCCCCTTCAGTGGCTTCTATATCACTCAGCTCTTTTAGAAATAATGGTGCTTTCTGATCGGTGTCAGCAGACTCTAGAAACAGATCAAGTGTAATCGCCAGATAGAGAATATATACGAATGTAATTTGAAAAAAAACACAAAAAATAATGCTTAAACTTTGAAGAGAAACAAAATAATAAACTATGATTAATATTAAATAATCATAATTTATCATTAATATGGCTATGAAGATTCGTCAAATGTGGCTTTCTTTGACACGCGGAAACAAGCAAAGCTTTTCCTGAGACATTTATTCTTTGAAGGATGAGCTCTCTGAAGGATTCAAGTCAATAAACGGAAATGATTTTTAATCGCAGTGAGTGATCAATTGAGTGTTGAGAGGACTGTCTTGTAATACGAATTGTGACCATTCAACTCAGCTTGCTGTAACAAAAAACTAACAAACGCACTTCTAACTTAAAACTAATAATTTACAAACTGGTCATCATAAAAACTCAAAAATATTTAACTTTATGATAGTTGTTAACCTTATAAATCCATAGCAGAAACAACCAGAGTAGGTTGGCTATCATGTGACATCGCAACATCTATACATATAAAACTCGAAGTCTGTCGTTCGACCTTTCCAGCTATAACTATTAAAATCTAGGGATGATAGATCTGTGTCGTGCTGGATCTCGGAACCTCCCGTTCAACAGGCAATAAACTAACCAATGAAGCTAAGCGAGATGCAATGGATCCATTGGACGTTATGAGTTATTATCTAGGTTAAAATACGCCTACCACTCTGCGTTACGCAATGTCACCAAAGCTTGCTCTCATGGCTCTCGTTAGTAAGTTCAGCTATACAGATAGTGGCATACTCAAGTTAGCCATTGGCAATGTGCCAGGCTAATGGCGAGTGGCGAGCAACTACACTACCTGCCACTGTTTATAAGTTGTTTTTTAATACCCAGGCACTCAGGTAGCTATCTACTAAATCTATGAATTCTGACTATTTATGGTTTTCTCCAACTGATTGAAACATGTAAGCAACCTTTTTTATAAAGACTCTAACAAAGTATATCTTTCAGCACGAAAAATAAGTGAACAATCAATCAAACTTTAGTTCTTAGCTTGTAAAACCAAACAAAACCTTCTGGCGAGAAAATCAATAATTTGGCAAAGGCCGCATGAATCAACTGATTATTAGTGAGGGGTGTTTCAAAAAGCTACCAAAACCTAATAATCAACTTACCGTCGACTGTGAGACCGAAGAGCCAATAAGAGCTGGTGGCTTCTCCTCTAGCTACACACGTGTATTGACCCTCATCTTCTCCAGAAACATAAAATACCTCCAAATGGTGGTTGTTGCCATCTGAAGACAACTCATACTTCTCATTGGTTTCAATAGAATCTGCATCATCTTCGCCTTCTTTGAACCAGTAAACATCTGCAGAAAGCATTGCACAAATTACTTAACATTGGATGACAAGGCATGGATTGAATTCGGGTTGCAAATAAGATTTGAAATTGAGTGAAACCTACAAAGCCTAGACGTAGATACAAAATGATATGAGCTTAAAGGTTGACTTGCAACAAAATTCACATTACAGTTATTTGGTATCAAAAGGTTCACCATGACTTACTCTGCTGCGTTGTAGGTGCAAAATATGTGGAAATGTGATTACAAGCTCTCAAAAGTTCAAAAACGAACAGTTGATCGTAGCCATCATGAAACCGCCGTAGATAGGAATCAGTTTATTTCTCTGACGTAGTCATTACATTTGGTTATTGTTTTGTCATGTGTTGTTCTTACGTAAATTGAAAGGCCAATAAAAGGCTCAATACCGAAGACCCCGTATCAAATATAGATGCTCGCTACTTTACAGTTTTGTTTCGGCTTGGTCTAATCGTCTAGTCGTAATCGGATCATGTGACCCATACTTCGCAAATAATTTCTGCAGCACTTTTCGATTATCACAGGTGACCAACAGGCTCGTCATGTTTATCAGACAATGATATGTACTCCTTTGAGCTAAGGTTAAAAAATTATCCAAATTTTTACAGTGGGTTATAAGATATCAGTGCTGAAAGTGACAGCATTACAATGACGATAAAATAGACGCGTAAGAACAATAGACATGGTTTTATTGAATGCGTGAAGTATATTTGTGAAAATATTTCGGCGAATGAGGCTGCGTGAAAGCGTAAACAGAAGCCATCTTATACAACTACGTCCCATTTGAGCCATTTTGGAAAGAGAATTTAATCTATGGCGATTTTGTGATTAACTGTTCGTTTTTGAGCTTTTAAGAGCTTGTAATCAAATTTCCACATATTTTGCAGTTACAACACAGCAGAGTAAGTCATGTTGAATCTTTTGATATCAAATAACTGTAATGTGAATTTTGTTGCAAGTCAACCTTTAACAGGGATTTTGCAATGCTACAAACGCTGAACATGACTTGCAAAATTGAAGCTAAACAGGGAATTTGATGGATACAAGAGCTTAGGTGGCTACTACACAGGCATGACCACACACTACGCTTCCATGATGCCACTAATCCACACGTTTGATTCATTCGCAATAAGGAAACAACAAAAATCTCACAGGCGAGTTTTGCTACTCGTAAATTTTCACCGAATGTTTCATGTTGGAGAAAGATGAAAACGGCTCTTGTGAATGATGGGAATGCAAATGCTGCGCCAGCTACTCCATTTTAAACATTTTCCACAGTTAAGTTGCTCTTATTTTGATTGGGGCCGAATGCAACATTATGACCTCTAGCGTAAAAATCCTATAATTTTTTAACGAAGTGCTCGCATTAATCCACAACACGCGAATGTCTATTGAAACACTTAGGCTATCGCACGGCAACTCAATGGGTACACAACTCCAAATCTTCATCATGGTAACATAATGATCAATGTTAAGTGATTTTACTGAGGACAGTAGTTGTAGCAGTGTAACCAAAATGCAAAGACGACGGGTGTTTATGATTATATTTAATTGAAAAAGTCTCCAAAAGTGAGTCTTTATCTCAAACCATACTAAGCAGCATCCCTTCATTGACCTAAACACATCAAGATGGCCTCTTTCCCTAAATTGAATCTCACTTCAATAAAGTACTTAACCAGAGATATTTGTGACACGTTAACCTAGAAAAAACCTTTGACAGCTTTGTGGCAGCATCTGTAGTTATCTAACCTCAGCTCTGAGCATAAAACTATCCATGCAGATAGGCAAACACTCTGTGACCAGCGCTACTAAAAATCAAATAAAAAGATCCATCCTAACTTAGTTTTATCAAACTTGTGATGTACAGAAATGCTCCGGTGTTTAGGCAAACACAAAATCAACTTTCAGACCTCTATGACAGAACTGCAGAATGACATAAACTTGCTGATAAGTCAACAAAAAGGTCGAAACACAGGTACGCATCATATTTCTAGAATGAGCGATATGGACTACAACAGTGACAGTAAATCTTTATTCATGCCAACTTGTTTGCAGGTTCTCTTTCTAGATAATAGATTATCACTTCTTAGAGACGGTGGAACATGATTTCAATGTCTATGACAGGAAACCGTACCCAGTAAAACCGCATCAGCAATATTATCAGTTTTTATTTTTCGGTTGTTACAGAGAATGTGGTGACTCGTATACTGCATTCTTGAACGGAACAATTATTAAAATGTTGGTCCAGGAAAGCGCTCTAATAGTTTTGGTGAACTATGGCGTATCTCCTTTTTTGTTTTTCTTTAACGATGGTATAAATTAAAGCTGAGCGATATATCGACATGTCGAATTATGTTGATGTTAATGCCATATCGACATGGCCATGTAATGCTAAGCTTATATCGATATAAGGCATAATATTTTTGGCCAATTTATGTATATTGTTAATAAACTATTTATAATTAGATAATAAATACTGACCACAGTTTATGCGATGTATTGCTTGTGGTCTCAAAATTAATTAGATGCACAGCCAAAAATGCTATTGCCACTAAACAAAGTTTTTGGTTGAGGTTGAAGGGAGCAATGGAACTGGGGCTTTATAATGCAATACTAGAAATCAGCGACGACTGTTCCTCGCGAAAAATCTATCGTAACGCTAGAAAGTTGTAGTTGGATTTTCAGCTTGTTGTAGTCATTTGTGTTTAGTTGTAGTTCATTTTTTTTTAGTTTGGAGTAGATTTTTTCCATTTCAAAATAGTTGTTTTCTAACATTTGGTTTCATTACAATACAGTCTTCATCTATGTCGAGGCAAAACTTAACATCATTCATTAGTCATTAAAAATGCAAATATCGTATCGATATCGTCGATATTTATTGCATACCGTACCATATCAAAATGCAGAAAACTCATATCGCACAGCTATAGTAAGAATAAAAGAAAATACAACTCCCAATTTCTTTTGTCATCACTATGAAGACAATGCATAGTAGTTTTGTCATATATATACATATAAACATATATATATATATATAGAGCTACATCTGCAAACAGTAGGCACTTCACCAGACATTTCCGCAATATTACAAATGTGTCTAAAGCTCACAGATAGGTCCAGTGCCAGAGACAGTGCAAGTGAACTTGGCCACATCTCCTTGTTTAATTTTCTGAGATTTAGGTCGTGTAGTGAAAGAAAGCGCGTCGCTATCCTCTCCCGTCTCGGAATACTCGCTAGACTTTCTTCTTTGTTTAGGGGAAACTGTTTCAACTGCAAATAAGATATAGATCTCATTACATTAGACGAGTAGGGCCTTGAGTTGCATTCTGTTCTATTCACCAGGACAAAAGGATAGCTAGTATGTCAGAAGTTAGTGACAACCTTTCCTAGTTCTCCCTATGCATGAGCGTAATGCAATTATAGAGGTAGGCTTATAAACTCAAACAACCGTAACATAAATCTACATAAGCAAATATGCAAAAATCAGCTGCATTATTAAAACCGCAGCTGCCCCAGATACACAGATACATAGAATCATCAAAACCTAGATAACTGTTTTTAACCCTTTGAACCCTGGCCGTTCTTGTCAATGCATGTCAGTAACCCTGGGCAACTTGCCAGCAATCCAAAGTTTTTTAAACTTTTATATAAGTACAGAGCATTTATAAGTCTTTGATATTTTTATCACGGGTGTTTGCATTAGATAATTACTATAGGTTTGTTTCTCTACCCATCTATACGACATTTTCGCCTTACGATGCCAACACCAAACCAAATTAATGCCGTATGGTGGGATCCACTGTAATTCAGACATTCGAACAACTCAGACATTTCGAAGATCTACAAGAGCTGGCAATCTTTACAATAATAACAGTCGTGTTAGTCCATCAGTCTGAAGCTATGGTTGACGATTGGTAAAAGAAGATTGTCCATCTATCTGTAGCCAGACTGATAAAAAAGATCGTCGAAGATGCGAACTCACCACTTCCAGCATGGTAGTCATGTACCCTAACCATTGCACCACACATATCTCTGTACGTATACAAGTATTTATTAACCTTTTCACTGCCAAGTGCATCCCGCTAAGAATTGTCCAGCATACCAGGCCCGTCAGTTAGTAATTTTATTGTTTGACATGATTACGAGAAGGCTGATCTAGTTTACCCCCAACTGGAGATCTCTAAATGAATATGCATTGGAAAACTGAGAAATATCTTTACAAGTGGCTATTTATTGCTTGCAAAGTAACTCACAAAGACCTTATAGACTGCGTTGAAAAATTTGGCGCTTTCAATTTTTTCTTTTAATATTTTTATTTTGAAAGCATGTTTTTTAATTTTCTAATGATATTTAACAATTTTGTAGAAAACCCATTGCACTCAATGATATGTTTGCTTCAGGTTGTAGTAAAAAACTGGGTTATTATGTCCAGTAAAAGATGAGTTATTAGCATCAATCCACTGAAAGCTGAGTTCAGATAACAGCAAAGATACTTTCAAAAATAATTTTCAAATATGCTATAAATCTGAAATTTAAGAAGCTACACAACAATAACCCATCAAATACTACAATTATATATTTAAAAACAAGTGACATAACATACAATATTTATAACACATGCACAAACGAAGATTTTTTAAAGAAAAAATCTCTGTATCGTTTGCTCGACTAACTGCATACTGATTGTTGCCTCTGTTTGGACCTATTCTATCTCCTTCTAGCTGTTCAATAACTTCCAGTGTGACTTCTGACTTCAACTCTTTGACTGCACCATTAAACTAATCGATATCAGCGTTCAAACCATTTTTTAGCATAGCAAAACTTTTACACATTATAATTTACAGTACAAATTCGTCACATAAATAAAGTGAAACTTCTAACCGCGTGTCCAGCTTGTCCACCCGTGCAAAGCACAAACTTTAGCCTCCAAATAGTAGTACAAATTCTGTAGTAACTCAAACTGAAAACTAGCTATCATAATGCAAATTTACAAACAAACCAGAGGATTTTAAAAAAGGTCTATGGAAGACTGAATCCAACGGGTTTGGTATGTCGCAACAAGTCCCTTTCTCCGATATAGTCAGTTTCAGTACGGAAAAGGTTAAACTTGATAATCTCTCACAGCACACTAGACTGGCAGGGTGCTAGTAGTAATAACAGTTGAGAGACAAATACTTTTGAATTTCGGCAGAATGGCAACTAACTAGATAAAGTGAATAACCAAGAAGGAACTTAAGTCAGAGCATCTCATCGACTCTCGAACAATTCAACTTTGACCCTTGCTTGATAAACAGTTGCTTCTATGTCTTTTTAGCCAACTTAAACCTAATCAGCCCAGGTCCTTGAGATGGGTACGGCTTATGGCTTTATGATAGACACAGGAGAGAATAGGTAGAGTCATTTCTGCTTGGATCTTATTATAAATACCAGTACCCTGGTGGCCTGTTGTGCAGTGAGAGATCATCATGTACGCCAATAAAGCAAAGAGAATAGGTATGTTCACAATGATTCTACCATCGTTGGAGGTGAATGATTGGTGAAGGTGGAAGCATACTGGGTGGCAGAGCTAAATGTTGTAGGTTCGAATCCTTTACGACGCAGTACTTTTTTCCAACCCCCAACTATGGCTTTGGACAGATGGACGAACACAGCTCTTATTATAGTAAAGGCTAGCTGAATGCCAGCGAGGCTAGCTGAATGCCGACGAGGCTAGATGAATACCCGGTGTTGCAGGGTTAAGAAAACAACTACCCAATAAATTTGAGTAACTAATCCGTTAGGCTAGCCTAAATCTTTATTATAATAAGTCATGAAGTCAGCTTGACGTTAGGCGTAACATCAAGCTGGCCAATAGTAGCCTATTTTTGCAAGCGCTGCATAAGTATGTGTCTTATTATGCCATCGCATGGCAATGACAAAATAGCGCATTGGGTTGGCTCACCTGTCTGTAAACCTGGAAGTTCTGATTTAAAGGTTGACTTGCAACAAAATTCACATTAAAGTTATTTGATATGAAAAGATTCACCATTTCTTACTCTGTTGTGTTGTAGGTACAAAATATGTGGGAATGTGATAACAAGCTCTTCAAAGCTAAAAAAACGAACAGTTAATCGCAGCCATGCGAGACCTTTAAATGAAGGTTCAGAGTTCAAATCCAGTGCGAAGTAGATTTTTCATTCCTAAAACTTTATCGCTATAACTGGACAGAGGAACGACAGACAGACAAACACCGAGATGTATTTATAGAGATTGCTGTGTCAGCTTCACCACTGAAGCCGATTTTAAATCTATTGTTGGGTTGACTCAACACCGGCCTAGGCGACTCACAATCTTCCAAAATGTTACAGTAGTTTGTGGTCAATTTTCCAAAAATTTTGAAAGTGCGATTATGTCGTCCGCAGTTGCAAAGAGACCGACAGAACACTTCAAGTTAAACGCAATATCCAATATGAACTATAGCAACGATAACAGCTGGCGGCGCCAAACTTAGGGTTATAATCGCGATCAAGTTCTGTAAATTTTAATTTTGAAACATCCTGGCAGTCAGATCATCTCAAACATCAAAAACAATTGCAAATGATACCCAGAAAATTACTGATACTTTCTAATAAAGCCTACTAAAATTTTGTATAAGTTTATTTTTAACATATGCCCCTTTCTAAACAATTGCTGACATACTTTCCTCATCAACTTCACTCAATGTTCTTTAGCAGCCCTAAGACCAAATTACAAATAACTCATTAGACTGCTACACACTACATGAAGCTGCTGCCTCTACATAACCGTCTGAAAACTGTGTATGCTTACTTTTTTCCTCGTAGCTCGTCGATCTTTCCTTCCTCATTATGTCTGCCATGCTGACCGAGTCAGCAGACGCATTGAGCAGATCCCTGCAGATGGGGGTCACTGTAAGGTCTGAGTCGCTGTCTGAAAAGCTTTCATCACTTCTACAACATTCCAGACGTTCTTATCAAAACTAACATTTCTCAACAGTGTTTTGGCATCGGCTTTCTAGTTTCCAGTTTATAAATAGTTCACTCTGACTCTATTCTAGCCGTGTAAACAAGGTAACCAACAGAGAAATGAGTAGCCGGTCCATCAAGCGGCTAAACAGAACAACTTTTACAATACGAATTTCTTTGGTTCTAGAGCATTGAGAATCATGACAAAAAATAAAATGATGAGTTATCATCTCTTGCTCTAACGATAGCTGAACAAATTTTTTTTTTGCATCCTTAAAACTTACTGAATGATTGTCAAAATGAATATTCTATTGACAATCGCTTTAAGCATTTGATTCACAAGTAGCAAATTTCTTTATTAGCATGTGAAATAGAGAGTGCAAGAGAGTGTGCTAGTTTTGTATATACAGAAGCTCAACGGTGAAGCTAGACACTCTAGATTAATTGTCAACATTTTGATGAGATTCTATTTAGTGTCTCACAATAGACAAAGTGCAAGGATTCGATGACATGAGACAAAATCTCTATTGGAAGGAGCTATAAATCAAATACCATAAAACCTCTATATGAACCCCATGTCACCAGTACCCTGGAACTCTAGCGTGCTGTGAGAGCCCATCAGGTATGTCGATAAAGTGCAGATAATAAACGTCTAGGCAATTATTCTGATAGACAGAAGGCTGTCCATTTGTGTGGAGGGTTACAACGGTAGACCTACTAATTATACTTTATAATAGTTAATAGTATAGTTAATAGGTCTATGGCTACAACGCTGAGTGTCATGAATTAGAGTCAGGTATCATGTAACCTTTAACCTGGTTTAGGACAGACGAACAGACAGATACTGCGATTATTGTAGTAGCGATTGAAACAAAGTCTTTTAAACAATACAGGATTAGCTCTCTATATAGACTGTCCAGATGAGTAGGTTTTGAATGTGTTTAGATATGGCTGATCGTCCGTAGCTTTATTCATGCAATTACTAAAGGCTGGTTCACACTATTCCGCTGTAGCTCGGCGTTGATTCCACAACACCTGGGTGATTGTCGATGATAACGATGTTCCCCCTATCACAAACTCATCTGCGTTTCAATATAGTGTTCTCATTTGTCTTTTTAAATTTTTGCGATGAAACATCTTTGTTTTCGCATGAGTGAAATCGAATGCTAGACCCACAGCAATGGTCATAAACGGAAATAAATAAATCCCGCTACCGGTGACCGCGAATTGCTAGCGCCGAAATGGTTCACATTTGAAAGGCGGTCGTCGATGCTCGGCAAAATATCGGGAAAGTTTGACGGCTGCAAACTTTCCTGATATTGCACAAAGATGCCATGCCACAAAGATAGGGCATCCTATGGATGTCTCTCAGAAACTCTCTCAAATGAAGTCTGGGAACATTAACGTCATTAAAAGATAATCACCAACAAGGTTCCAGCTAACAAAGATAAACTATGGATGTTTAAATCATTGCTATCTTAACACAAAAGTCAAGACTAAAGCACACTAGAGGCAAAATGTGAAGCCTTGCAAGATGTCAAGTGTTAGTCTTGCAACAAACCCTTTGACAAAACACTGGAGGCGACAAATGACTGACTACTGCTGTTGATAATTTGACCAATGACAGTAGTCAAATGCAGTCTTTTTCTTAGTATTTTTTCTAAAATAAACTTTTTTGCCTATGACTTCCAAGCAAGGGAATTTGTGAAATGAAATTTTTAATATTATCCGTATAATTTAGTACTAGATTTTATTATTTTATTATCAAAATTCTTTATTCTAAATAACATAATGGCATTTTAGAACTGAGATTTGCTTACGAGTGAACCACTTGGTCTGGTGTGTTTTTGTTTTCGATCTAAAGCATTGTCTCCAATGATCAGCCAACAAATCATGGCAGAATTATTAAATAAATACACACAAATAAATTGGTTGCCCAGCAACATCCTTAGATTGCGACCAGAAGTTGACATGCTAACTATATCTTGCCGAAATATAGTGATAGTATCAAATTATCTTTTGGTGACAAAACAGCCAAAGGCAAAAGGCACAATTTCTTAAGTACTAATACAACATATTCCATCCGGAATATGACGATGTAAAATACTTTCTGCTTATTAAATCTTTTTCAAGATGATGACAATTTGTGGCTGCTCTTGAATAGCTGTAAGATAGCCACATCTCAATGTTATACTTAGGGGTCTTTGTGAGTTCAAAGTGTTTAAAGATCTTTGAAGTCATTGTAACTGATTTCACACATGAAAGTGCTCTTAAAGATGTACCGATTAAGGAGTAGACAATTGCTCATCTTTTACATGCAGCGTTCATCTAGACAAAGTAGTTTTTATGCAGAACTTTATTCACATATTATGTTAATATCAGCAAAGCATGGGCTTACCATGTCTTATTATTTTTTACAACTTATAAGATTTGTCGAACTGTTTCCAAAAAAATGCTGTCCTAGATTGGGCTACAGGCAACCTCACTATTTGATGTTGATCCCGTAATGGCGCTTATATAAGGCGAAAATATTCTTATACATAAGCAGACATTGCATTTTGTGCCAAAGTTAATTGAAACTATAAAAACTTCAGGGAAATCAAATATCCAAAAATGCAAACAATGAAAGTACAAACTTGAATTATATAAAAACCAATGCTAGTTTACCTTGGGCTCAGCAATGCATAAGTTTGAGCAAAATTGACTGATTGAAATACGATGTGTAGCTTAAAATAAACTTATTGCCATATATTTATTATCATTTAGATGTTTCATTTTTTATTTTTGTCAGTCATTTTACTTATAAATTGTTGCAAATGTGGTGTAATAAGAAATTTTAAATTGGAATATATTTTGTGTGTACAAACATAAATTATATAATAACAATTTTTCCCACGACCAAACAAGAGTGAAGCGATTGATTGGGAGATTTATGATAAAT
The DNA here is from genome assembly GCF_963576615.1 of Watersipora subatra. Lineage (NCBI taxonomy): Eukaryota > Metazoa > Bryozoa > Gymnolaemata > Cheilostomatida > Watersiporidae > Watersipora > Watersipora subatra. Next base: position 58,584,027 of record NC_088709.1, read on the forward strand.
GCACATGTGCACACAACTCCCAAAAAATTATCCGTTAACGGCCGTCACCAAACCCTTGTAACGAAATCCTATCAACAAATTTAACTATTTTTCAGTAAAGTCGTTTAAGTATAATAATTATACAAAACGCATATAAACCTATTTAAATGTGTTACCAAGCCTTTGAAAGGTTAACGCAAATTCCTAAAACTAACCCATCTGTTCGGATTATACATAAATAGACAGATTAATTCTGCCAAAAATCGCCACAAAACGCTTGAACAGCTTGGTTTATTAATAGTTTCGACTAACCTACGAAACGCCAATAAAACCGTGTGATAGATAGTAGAACTCTTTAGCAGTGCGCAATTCAGCGCGAGAAAAACGTGCTCATTTCACCAGTCTATGGCATTGTTTAATTGCCTAAAAGGTTTGTGTACTGTTTTGAGACTGTTTGAGGCGTAGACCGATTTACAGGTACGAAAATGTGGTACACAGTTTATCAGCCTACGTTTTAGTCCAATTACCGAAGGTTTTTCAAATTATCTAGAACATCAGCCAGATTTCTTTACATCTTATCTACAAGGTAGGGCGTTACTACAACGCCCTTTTATGACAAGAATATTTCTTTATTTCACTCCAGTTTGCATAAAACTTCCAGACGCGTAAATGCCAACGCTTGCTTTCTGTTACATATCGCTGTCAAAACCATTCTACATTCACAACACAACCAACTTTCAAACTGTATATTACACATCAGCTTGCCGTTTAACTTTTAATATTGCATTTCAGAGATATAATAAACATATTTCTTTATTGTTGCTGTTAGTTAAATTACGTACAGTAGGTTAGGTCTACAGCTTGAATTAATATTTATTTTATTATTGTAAAACATAAGTTTGAGATAGTTAAATATTTATTTTATTAATATTTATTTCTGTTACATATCTGTTGTTGTCAAAACCGTTCTGCATTCAACACAACCAACTTTCAAACTGTATATTACAATATATTTTACTTTTAATATTGCATTTCAGAGATATAATAAACATATTTCATTATTGCTGTTGTTAGTTAAATTGCGTACAGTAGTTTAGGTCTACAGCTTGAATTAATATTCATTTTAACCAACAACCAACTTTCAAATTGTATATTACACGGCAGTTTGCCATTTTACTTTTAATATTGCATTTCAATATAATAAGAGATATAATAAACATATTTCATTATTGCTGTTGTAAGTTTTATTACTTACAGTAGTTTAGGTCTACAGCTTGAATTAATATTTATTTTATTGTTGTAAAACATAAGTTTGAGATAGTAGTAGATTAGGTCTGATTTTTATACAACCTTTTGTTTTGCATAATTGACCTTTTGAATTTCATTTCAAAACTATTTGGCAACTACTGTGGACATACAACCTCCCAGAACATTACGTCGTTGCCTTTTTAGAGTCTTGCTCCCTCAAATTTATTTTATATCATCTCAAACAAGTCTCATTTACATTATACTCTGTCAATTCCTGCTGAGAACTACTTTTTCAACAACCAACAGTACCCTTTCTTTTTTCCATTATTACTTTGGTCGTGGGCTGTATGACAGTGGAATTTCTAGTGGTAATTTACCGTTGAGCCATACGAATGCAAGGTAAAGCTTAGCAATGCATTGGTTTGAAGAAAAGTGACTGGTTGAAAAACAATGTGTAGCTTACCCTGATCTTTACTAATTACAGTTTAAATATACTCTATTTATTTACATATATATTTATTATCAGATTTATGTTTTAGTTTTAACATGTGTTAACCATTTTACTTTTATTTGCAAAAAGCAATGTAGTAAGAAATTTCAGATCAAGAACTTTTGGATAAGTTTTATGTTGGAATATAGTTTGTATGTAGAAGAAAATATTGGCTCAAATTTTAAGCTGCGTGTGGAACATTTGTATATATATAAATGGATGTTCGACTGACTGTTAATCAGAGTTTGAATTAGTTTCACAGATCTCGAACAATCAAATTGTATTAATAATCTAGTCATAAACGAAGAATATTTATTCCTCTACGTGATCACTCACATGAGTAGAATATTCTCACAACAGCATACCTATATCCAACTAGTTTTCAGAATATTAGATAGAACTGACTTAGACTACATAGTATACATATATTGGCACAAATACATATATACATCAGCAATGATTAGAGTTTCAAATACATTGAATCGTTTTAAATAATACATCCTTCGTTTTAGGTGCAGCTGCAATACGTGAAGTTGTTGCCTCTGGAACTTGCATTACTGGATATTCTTACTTCATCTGCATTTGGTAGGTCTTCATGATTTAGTTCGCTGTACTTCTACTATCTAATGCTTTATGCACTATCATATAAGGTTATTTATCATCATTTTTTTTAAAGTTAACCTTTGTAGGCCATCCTTAACATAACCATGTCAGACAATTAAACATACATAATACTTGCTTAAGTTCTGCGAGTCTAGCATTGCATTTCTGATCCAAAACCAAATATTTGTACTTTTAAATTTAAGGCAAACATCATTGGTACATAGAAACTATTGCAAAGTCATAGTCGTGTTAGTAGCTGCGATATAATATATTATACCAAACTGATGCAATATAGATAAAACATAATATGCTTATAGATTGTCAAATTTCATCTTGTAAAAATGGTTCATCGCTGTAAAAATTTATTTAACTGGTAACTAAGCCTTTGATGTTTTGCATCAATTCTACTAATATATTCCTCTAAATGTTCAACAAGGGTCGTAACATATTGGTACTTGAGGATGAGGCTAATTCTCATTGATTCTTTAAATTTTGCAAAACCAGCTACTTTGGCCAGAGGTTTCGAACACAAATTCCATCTACAAACGGCTCCAAACCAAAGTGGTTTGTGAGAATTCGTTCTGCTGTAAGCAATGGCATCTCTGTGAAACCGAGATTGACTCCTTTCTCATCCCAAGCGGGAAACAAATCACCAGTGATGTACATATCAGCATCTTCAAAAGGTTTAAGGCTGTCCCAATGCAGTTGGTTGCTATCGACTCCGCATTTGGGATAATAGGAGGTAGCGCCTTGTGTATCTGTTCCCCAAAACATTCTTGCAGCACACACAGGCTGGTCCTTAACATGAGGGCAGCCTGAAAATAAAAAAGCACAATTAAGACATACCTTGCCAACCATTAAGGTTTTAACTGCACAAGGAAAAGAGAAGAGCTTTCACCCTGGTTGAAAGTCGTAAAATAATATTATGAAAAAAAAAGTTGCATCAAGATGGCACCAGAATACAGCCTTGGTGCATGCTCTCTTCTGTAATCTTATTACTGCATTCAAAATCCACTTTGTAGCTCAGCTTGAATTCAAATCTCAGTTATTTGCTAAAACTTGCATATGATGAAAACTAATTGACTGCTTTTTGGCCTCAGCTTTACTAGCTTTACCTCAGCTTTGGCCCACTTTACCAGCAACTGCATAAAAGGTTCTGCAGTATCAGATTTACTTATTCTTTTTCAAGAACAGAAAAATTAACCCCCATTAAGCGAATGCAATGAAGTTTGACTCTAAATGAAAATAAAGAATGTCTAATTGTCAACCTTAAACTTTTAAATGAGCGAAGTTACCAAAGAAATAGAAACAAACTTACTCATGATTTTCTTTAATGCCTTATGAACATGGTCAACCAGAACTTTGCTTGGAACTAGTTCCCTGCGAACATCACCGGCTGTGCAAACAAACCTTTTGTTCGCTTCTATATCTAGATTTCGGTAGAGCTCCACATTTTCATAAGTATATGCTGCTACAAGAGTCGCGTATGACTTTGTTTGACCAGAATCCCCAAATATAACGCAGAGTTGGTTTGGCCAATCAGAAGTCACGTTGCCCTCAAAAACGCCTCCATCTTCCCACCATGCCCGCCGGTACGTGAGATAAATTTTGAAACTAGGCACCAGCTCAATTTTATTCATCATATGATTCAGCTTCTCTTGTCGACTCTCTTGGTGTTCCAGGCGAATACTTTGAAGCCCGGTGTGACTGCACGCAAATATGACCTTCTTGCATGAAACTTCATTTTTGGCCAGTTTTACAGAGAATAACCCTTCTTTTTCAGTGATAGACTTGACCTTCATTTCATGTTTAACATGCACAGTCGGGCAGGTACTAAGAGAAGAGGAGATAGCTCGTATTATTTGCTCATAGCCTCCATCTACCATTTTCACAACATCCCAATGCTTACAAAGCTGGTTAAGAAAAGATTCTGCAATTGAAAGAGGCCATCCACGGGGTGGAAATAAAGTCCTGGCGAGGTTATAAAGCTCCGAATTGTTAGTTTCAAGCAAATATTGCGCAATGCTAACATCTTGAGCGAGTTGTCCAGTCGATTGAACAATACTTGTGGAGTAATCACCATCTTCATTTACTTCAAGGCCAAATCCTTTGGGCTTGCCGAAATCTAGCCGGAATGCAGCAGACGCATGCTCCAATTCGCTGTCGGAGATCGAGAAGACATTTTTAACCTCGTCGATAGTTCTCAAGTGTTTGTTTCGTATGAAGTAGTTGAACACATTTTTCTCATCATCGACCTGAACCAAGGTCCTGCTTGATACCTCCAGATGCTTTAGCAGGCTGTCCAACAAAGGGTGGCAATCTGGACTGAATCTACAAAAAATATCTTTCGTTGGACACCTCGCTGTTGCTAAAACTACGAAATGTTGGTCGATCTATGCGTGATAGGTTTTGAGTACAATTTCAAAGTTTCAAGTTAATTGGATTACTAATTATCAAGAAATCGCCGAAATACTGAGGGCATCTTAAACTGGGCGAGAAATAAAAACTGGCTGCTGATATGACATTAGTTTCTCATGGCACACTGATCGAAATTCTTGGTAATGAAAGCCCAGAAATTGACAAAGCTAGAAAGTTTCTCATCAGCAGCAAGAGATTAACACTAAAACTAGTTAATCTATTCATAAAAATACACCATCTATAACCCACTGCAGTAATTATGTTTTTTTGGTTACCTTTAAAACATAACTTTTGCCAGAAGATGTGACATAAGAACTATTTTCTGTACTTGATTTGTTTTTTTCAAATAGACTTCTACAAGCTCGGAGATTCGAAATAATATTCAGTTCAACATTAATTGTAGGTAGTAATCTAAGTGCTTTCACGGTCAACGAAAGGTATAATACGGTCTGGGTTCAGATGAACTGCTAGCATATAGAAGACTAAGCTTCAACGTGTTAAATCAAGTCTTACCATAGTTTTCCCCAAACATAGTGTTGGAATTATTGCTTTAAATTGTAAAACAATAATTTTAGGTATGAAAGACAAGTTGGTAATTCAGAAATGAATCTTTAACTGTGTCAGAACCTTTTGACAAGTCTACAAATTACTTTTAGGACTAAAACCATTTTATTTATTGTAGTATTACATAAGAATATTTAGGACATCGAGGACTATTGCTTAATTTGAAAAATGAGTCTGACTTTACTATGACACTATTTCTTACTTAACCCTTTGAACCCTAACGGCCAGTTTTGCGGCATTCACATGGTTATGTTTACAAAAGCTGTTTCGAAGTTACAGCAGAAACCAATCAAATTAATTCTTGCACAGGATGTTAGATGAGAATTTTCACTTCCATTTGTAAGTTTTCAAATATCTTTACACAGTTCCTTCGTTTTAATAAGAAATTTTATTAGAACGATATCGCAAAAAATTGATACAACTCGTTTGTTGGTAAATCATGAATGATTTTGATGCAAATAGAGAATTTTATAATACTGATTATAACTTTCTAGTATATTTTAAGTCATGAAATGATGATAAACAAGTGCACAATGGATACAATGCTACTGTAAATGTTTTTCGAGTTTTATAAAATCGTACAAATTTTTATAGCCTTAGCCTGAATAATGGTGACGTACTATTTTTTTTCCCGTTTGATGACATTTGCTGCGGGTTGCCCGATTTTTTTTTACTAGTGTTTCACCAAATATCATTGTATAATGAGCAAGTTTAAAGATATCTAATAAAAGTTTAAAAACTCTGAATCATTGAACAGATTGCCCAGGGTTACTGACATGCATTGACAAAAACGGCCAGGGTTCAAAGGGTTAGACAACTGTGAGTATCTCATTTCTCTTCCGAGTAGTGGTGATGCATTCCCTTGCTGTCAAGGACCATCAACAACATACAAACTGTGTGCTGAACTTAAGGTAATGATCAACATATTACCAAACAGTATTTAGTAATATTGAACTTTATAATTGACACAAATACTACAGACTGAGTCTGACTGACAAGAATATGAAAGCATAGTTCTGTTATGAACAGAACCAATAAACCAAAACGAGAAACAGAAGAATTACTAGCAAAGTAAAACAATTGAGAAACATCTAGCAGTTTATTGATTTTACCTCATAGCTCCCAGGTCAGCGTTAAATCCTCCAGGCATCTCACAAGTTAGAAAGCGGCCACCCAACCTGTCAGTTGCCTCAAGCACCAAGATCTTGAGCTTGGTAGTGTTTCCTAGCCTCCATGCTGTATAGAGGCCCGAAATGCCTCCTCCGATTATAACAACATCGTAGTCTGCATCTCCACTACCTGCCATGCTTGCGTTAGAAGTAACACTGCGTTCCTACCGGTTACGATTCACTGGTTAAATAGGCTCCGACTATTACTAACCCTTGCCTCGTGTGCTTATGTTGAAATAGACGAGGGAAGCTATAACTGCACCCAGCATGAATCAGCAATATTGACCGGTAAGACAACCATTCCAAATCATTTAATTATGCGACCCTTGAGCAGTGGTAATGTTATTGCATGGCTATCAACAATCCTCACTGGCATGGAAGTTAGTATTCTCTATTACAGCTTCCGCATGTTAGTATTTGATACTAACAAAATCAGCAACATTTCAACTCGGTGTGAAATGGTCACCACTTGAGCTCTTTTGGTATGTCAGTAAATGAAAAGGTATTGCAAACACATCGTAATACTTTGGGTGGACAAAAATTTTTGAAATAAAATCCAAGCTGCAAAAATTCCTAAACATAGCAGCAGAGGTTGGCCAACTCCTGCAACGGCAAATTATTTGCAAATTTCTGTTCAAAGTATTACAACTGTTTTGCTAATATATTAAAACATTTACTCCTTCACACTAAATCAAACTTATGTTGGGTGGTTGTAACATATTCAAGAATCATATAGAATTATGTTTCACTTTCACGAAAGTCGAATAGAACAAAAAAAAGCTTAAAAAATATATTTCACTCTGACTCCAATAGACAAGTGTCTTTTACATTGAATAACTCTTTACTAAAATAATTATAAGTGTTTGCTGGTCATCTTCTGTTAACTTGACTGAGTAAACAAGCGACAAGTCGGCTGCCCTTTTCGAGAACGAGCTGGAGGTATTCACCGTTACTCTCAAAGTTTTGTAGATGACTACATTGAACTTCATAATCACTACTCGATAGATATCTCAATGCAAGATCGGATTTCCAGTACCTGGTAGAAATGCAGCTAAGACACTGTCATAGAAATCTGATTAAAGCGGTCCACAGGTCCACTGCAGTACCTTAAAAATCCTTACTGGCCCACTGCAGTGGCCAGTAAAAATTAATCATTTCAATTCATTCTTAAGCCTGGTTTCCATATGACAGCGCAATGGTCGTGCGCGGCCCAGTGATCGTGCGCAATGCTTTGCTTGGGCTGCGATGCAGTGTTTCCATATCGCACGTAGGCGCCTTGCTTGCATTGGACAGGGTGGATAATTTCCTTACTTTTTCGTACGGGAGACCGATTTCTTCGGAAAACAGCCCTCCGTTGTGACCTTGCGCTGTCATATGAAAACCAGGCTTACTCTTTCGTACGGGAGACCGATTTCTTCAGACAACAGCGCTCCGTTTGAATTGTAGGATAGGTTGAAAAGGTCGAGCGGTGTATTGTGGGATACATCATCACGCGCACCCGTCGCAAGGATCCATTCTTTTTGATCCTACATAGTAATGTTACATTTTATTTCAGATTTTAACATCTGAATAGATATTTGTTACTTTGTTGGCATAGGTACTGAATTACAACAATTAAAAACAGTTCTTCCACCACAATGTCCTGTTTTATGTGGTTTTTTCATAGTATGGTCACGAATTAATGGGTATTTAGTTATTTTATATAGGAAATAGTGCCTTGAGACACAGTAAATTGACATAGTAGCTCAGTCCCAGAACACATTAAACTCGTATGTAGAGCTAAGACTTTGCCGACTGATATATGCCCTTTAATAGAAAAGTCCATGCGTTTCTTGTCAATCTCGTCAATTAAATAAGGACTATCTGTCTTGACCAGAAGCCTGAGAACTCCATTAGAACCCTACTAAATTTTATCATCTGCACATGTGCAACTAAAGCCTATAAAAAGAACTAAATTAAATTATCGTCAGAAATGGCTGGGAATGAAAAGTCAACTGATGCTTGATTATTTCCAATTGGTGCGGTATTGCTGCAGCCTTCTACCCTAGGACACTTATGTATTCGCGGCATCTAACTTTCGCATTTTCGCGGTGTCATCCTCTCGCGAAAGTTTCATGTGCGAAACTAAACCATCATAACAAACGAGCGAAAAAGCGAAACTAAATAGCTTTGTTCATTGATACTGTATAATTGAATTTTATAACGACATTTATTTTAACGTTTTTAACGACCACTATAGCATCGTTAAAATATAAACCGACAAAATAATTTGACTGTCAAAATATATTACGTTATTATTTTGCAATTATTTAGGATTATTTTCCCATTAGGAATGATTTATAATGATAGGAATTTGATGTCAATGCACATGCATTAGTTAGCGTAATCGTTTGCTGGGGACATCAATCAATGCAGTGAGCACCGCGTGTTGAAAGAAAATAAGACACGTGCACTGACACTCGCAGTACTACACAAGCAGCATGGCTCTGGAAAGGTTTGGATTCACCACTGACACCTCTTCAATAACTTGTAATTTTTTGAGATTTGTTTTGTTTTAAGTGATGTGACTGACGAGACGTTTTTAAATTAAAATAGGCAAAACATGACCGCAGTTAATACGCTCAGAAAAAAAACATCTTTTCCTTTTGAGTGTTTTAACAAAGATCAATTTTGCGGATTTTATTTTAAGTTCATTCGGAGGCTTTTACGCTTTCGATGGGACACGGCCAAGCGGGTGATTGATAAAACTTAATCTTTTGCAAACCTTTATAAAAGTCGTTAACAAAATATTTTGCCTCTGATGATGATAATAATGATGCCTAAGAACTGCTAGAAGTTGATGTTTGTCTATATGGCTTGGAATGAAGTGACATTCTACAGCGATAAAAACCGCGTCCAAGGCCGTTGGGCAAATAACTTTTCGAATAAAGGATGTTGAGGTCGAGTTATCTGAAGGAATTTATCATTGCGTTGGAACTGACCAAACAAATCCGTTTGAGTCGAACTTGCGTTTGAGATGAAATGTTACATTTTATCTGAGGGCGAGTTTTTCGAGTTGGACTGTACTTACCGTAAAAAATTCCCAAAAGGTTGGGGCGGCTCAGCCGGCCAGCTGCCCCAGTGAAAACTGGCCTGTTGATAGTCCAATAAACAAATGGCAGCAAGCGATCAAATTGCATTATCGACCTTGCCCACACCATTCTACCTGCGGTTCACAATTACAAACTAGTCGCAAATTGAAATTTTTTTTATCGGTGAACGAACCTGAGGAATATAATTATGTTTGTTCCACTGCATTTATTTTCACATCACTATATTTTCGCACTCATCAGAGCTGCGAAATTAAGTTGCTTCGAAATTTTACTCTGTGAGCTACTCACGAAACTAAATACTAACGAAATATAAGTGTCCTAGGGTATATAACCCTTCTCTTTTCTATCATAAATTTTCTATTCCACAGAAGAACCCGTGTCAGTTCTGCATAGCTACCTTCAATTTGTCATGCTAACCATGACGGCAAAGAATGAAGAGAAGTAATTGAACTCATTGATACGAATGGACACCTGCTGCGAGTTGTCAAACTAAAAAGTTATATGTAAATGATGACTGGTCAAAACCATTACATACGTGAGTCAGCAGTTGAGCTGCGGATGCGGACAGCCCCTATGCTCTACACTCTACAGGCTGTTACTGAGCTGTGATATGATGGCACGTCACTAATCAAATTTAGACTTGTCTTAGCATGCCTGGCTACAAACCCTGCCAACTGTGCAGCTAGTATGCAAGTTACCTCATCTCACAGCTTCGATTGACACAACATCGTAGATTAAGACTTTCCCCTACATGTCACACTGCTAGTAGCTCCATGCGCCATAAAATACTGCATAGGAGTTGGTATTCATTAAAGACTGGTTCACACTATATCGCCCTTTGTCAGCGTTTTACTTTTGGCATTCATCACTGATTATGTGAACCGATTGCATCGACGAAGTAACGCGGACACATCAGGAAAGGTTGCAGCTGTCAAACTTTCCCGATATTTCGCCGACTGCCTTTCAAATGTGAACCATTACGGCAATGGTAATTCGCAGTCTCGAATAGCATGATTTATTTATATTCGTTTACGATAGTCGTTGCGAGACTAGTATTTAATCTCAGCATGCGAAAACAAAGAGGTTTCTTTGCGAACATTTAAAAAGAGAAATGGGAACACTCCATCACGGAGTGTTTCCTGATGCAAATGGGATAGGTTTATGATAGTGTGAACATCGTTATCATCGACGATCACCGAAGTATTGTGGCATCAACGCCGCGATACGGCGATATAGTGTGAGCCAGCCTTTAACAAAGTACGTATGGTGTAGAGAGCGTTTGCTTTGAAATGCACCATGTTCACGGTCTAAATAATTGTTGAGCGCTTTATTATTTTGCATGTCAAACATATGCCTAGCTGAATGCACCAAACGATGCATTCGATGCTCTCGACTAGCATCCTTGCAAGCATGAAGGTATAGAGATGATCAATCAGATTCATCTATGTAAAATGTCAAATTTAAATAGATGGTAATTTATTTGTTAGACTAGCGAAGACAGAACTGTCAAGACCTAGTGGCCTCAAGCGCTGAAGCTATGAACAACAGGGTTCAACTCCCAAAAACGTCACTGGCGATGACAGGAATGACATATAACCTCATATTGCTATTTGCAACTGGGCATGTATCCAGTCATTGATGTTCCCTTGTAACTGGACTCAGACATGGCCAGCCAAGATTACAGAGACATTGTATGTGCAAAGGTACTGTTAACAACACACACAGTCTCTGCAAAGCATACGTCATATGCTTTGTACGTCATATGTTTGTGCAATACTGCAATCTTTGCAGTATTGCACAAACCTGCACACATAAAGGAATAGTTCTAACTGCTATAGAGCTATGTAAAAAGTGTTCATGCTAGGGCAGTTATAGAGAGAGTGGCTAGCGACTTGCCTAAACCAACAAAACACGAATATTTTTGCGCTGTGATAAAACCATTGCAATTAAAGTTTCTGAATAAGTCTAATTTATTTCATACAAATAGAAAACTCACCTATCGAAATCCTCAGAAGGTTCCGGAACAGCCATGATGTTGATAGATTCTTCTGAGGCGGAATCACTGTTGAATAAACTTCCAGCGGAACTAAGAGTCTCTGACATGAGTTGCTTCCCCCTGAAGACCCAGTTACTGCTTGGTTCACTGCGGAGAAAATTAAATTTGATCTATATTACAGATTTTGAAAGATTTTCATCAAATCCAACAGCATTCTAAAGTTGATGATTTATCGTATGCTATCAGCTGATTGGTCGAGCAGGAAATAAAGTGTCAGTCTACCAAGATGAAAATAGGAGTTCGAATCCCCTATAATGCAATCTTTTTTCACCAACTTTGAACTGTGACTTCGGACAGGCTGACACGGCTCTTATTGTACATATCAGCACATGCTAGCTCGAGTGAGAAAAGGGAATTGCATTTGATCTGCTTTGATCATTTGTAAGTTGAACAAGTCCAAACTGCATGGTGCTAGATTTTTCTAACATGTTTTCAGCAGGCCGACAATAAGTTTTTGAAATGCATTGGCTGATCCAAACCTTGGCAAAACCTTTCCTATTGGGTAGTGTGTTTGGTTGATTCAAGAGTGAGTTTCATTAAAAATAAACTTGCACAAAATTTTAGCAGATTTTACCATAACTTATCGATATTTTTCTATCATATATTATTGTTTTTGATGTTTGAGGTGATCTCACTGCCAGGATGTTTCAAGATGAAAATTGACAAGACTTGATCGCGGTTAAAAGGCTCAGATAAAGCAAAAGTGCGATTATGACATCTATAGAACTTTGTAAAAAGACCGACAGAATAGAGACGATAGCCGATATTGTGATAGCCGATATCAACTACAGCAACGATAGCAACCAGTGACGATAGCAACCAGTGACGATAGCAACCAGTGACGATAGCAACCAGTGACGATAGCAACCAGTGACGATAGCAACCAGTGACGATAGCAACCAGTGACGATAGCAACCAGTGACGATAGCAACCAGTGACGATAGCAACCAGTGACATCATTTCGTACGCTTTTTTATTTTGAGAATTTTAACATCCTGACAGTCAAATCATCTCAAACATCAAAAACAATTGCAAATGATAGAAAAATATCGATACTTTCTGATAAAATCTACTGCAATTTTTGAACAAGTTCGTCTTCTATGGGTTACAAACCATCAGCAGACGAGGAAAGCACTTAAATAAAGTTATTAGCAGGTTGCCTTAGCAAGTTGTTCATTTTAATAGACCGATCAAAGAGTAACAGACTTTTTAGCAATTGAAATCAACATAAATGGAAATATGTCAGGCAGGCATGATCTGATAACTCCATAAGGAGCATCATAACTACCCTGCCAGCAAAAATCTAGCACTCGGCGCACATGCTCTTATGGTTGAGCAGCGTACGATGTCATATATCAGAGCTGTCTTTGTGAAACCATATTCATCAAAATCATACAAACCATAGAAATAAGCATCAATCATAGACTGCGTTCCAAGCATAATTAACTCATCATAATAGAAAAAAATTGCTCGCAAAAATTACAACTGCAACCACTGATCATCTCCCTAGCAACATTCAATTTGTTCTATATGAAATGATTTATGGCAGGTATAGAAATTTTTGCGAAATATTTTTTCCAATTGAACTTTGATTGGTTAGTTTTCCATAGACTTATATGAGCATAGCTCTGTTACCTCACTAGGCATGACCATTAGCATACATGTTACCTAAAAAGGAACTGGTTAGGTCATATTAGGTTTTATATTGGAGTAAACATTAAACACATTAATTTTTTGCAATTTCAAACATGAATACCATTTTGTTGGTATGGAACCATTTTGAGAGCTTTTCCAATTTATAAAATATGTGATGGTAACAAAAATCAAAAGAATACATTTACAAAGCAAACAGAATATCCAAAATTTTTAGGCTACTATGAAAAACTTATTCACTTGAAAACTGAAATGGAATTATATAATACACGTATAATATAATAATATATATAATTATTATATAACATTGTGTAATGTTATATATGACATTAAATAATAATATTATACATATATTATATAAAGCTGAATTATATAATATTATATAATACTATTACATAATTCAGCTTATTAGAGTAAGGCTATAACCGGCTAAGCTAATCACCATCTTTGGAAGTCAAGGAATAATTGGGCCAATGAGAGAGTAAAGATTGCTTGGTCAAAAAAACCAAGAAACAGGCAGACTATCAATAATAACAAATTCTAAAACGAATTCCTCAGAATATGGTTTCTTTATTAGACAAATTATATTATAATCAATTAAAATATAATAATAATTACAATACTATAATATAAATAAATATACAGTCAAACATGGATAACTCGCCCACGGATAGCTCGAACACATGGTTAACTCGAACAGTTTCTTTGGTCCGTTCCCACGTAATGATAAATTGCTTTAGATAACTCGACCTCAACTTTGTTAACTCGAACAGTTTTTTGCCCAACGGCGACCGAGACGGTTGTTATCACTTTAGAAAATCACTTTATTCCAAGTCATAGAGGTAAACCTCAACTTTTCGTAATTCATAGGTGTCGTTATTACCACCGTCGGCAAAATATTTTTGTCAATGACTTTTCTAAAGGTTTGGTGAAATTTGATTTATACCAAACATCCGCTTAGCGATCGCCTTTCGAAAGCATGGAAAAGTGAGGTGAACTTCACATAAACTTCAAGAAAAATCGGCAAAATTGATCTCGGCTAAAACGCTCAAAAGAAAAAGATGTCTTTTCTTCTGAGCATTTCAACAACGATCAAGTTTTGCCAATTTTAATCTAAAAAATGTCCTGGCAATAACATAACCTCAAACAACAAAACAATCTCAAGTGATAGAAAAATCTCCTATACTTTTTGATAAAAAAGTTTTAAACTTTACCTTAGAAGCATTTAATTTGAAACAAGCCATTTATGCTTTTGTTTCCTATTATAGTTTGTATATGTGCATGTATCTACTAATAAATAAATAAATACATGGACTTGTGACAGTGCTCTGATAACTTGAACACTCTGATAATTCGAACGCTTTTGCTCGGTCCCGTGAAGTTCGAGTTATCCATGTTTGACTGTAATTGCAATTAATTATATTAAATACTATAAATATGATAAAATAATATTATATAATAATATTCCTTATCATAACATAATAACTTTAATATTGTATAATAATATTATGTTATCATATTTATAATAACATTATAAAATATTACATTTACAACTTTTTTTATCCCACGACCAAACAAGAGCGAAGCGATTGATTGGGAGATTTATGATAAATGCACATGTGCACACAACTCCCGAAAAATTATCCGTTAACGGCTGTCACCAAACCTTCGCAACGAAATCCTATCAACAAATTTACCTATTTTTCAGTAAAGTCGTTTAAGTATAATAATGATACAAAACGCATATAAACTTATTTAAATATGTTACCAAGCCTTTGAAAGGTTACCGCAAATTCCTAAAACTAACCCATCTGATCGGATTATACACAAATAGACAGATTAATTTGGACGAAAATCGCCACAAAACGCTTGAAAAGCTTGGTTTAATAAAAATTAAGACCGGAAATTGAAACGCCGAGCGACAGAGAATAGAACGATAAAGTGGTGCACATTTCACGAAAAAATAACGTGCACATTTCACCAGTCTATAGCATTGTCGAAGGTTTCTGTAATTAACGTAGGAGTACTGAAATCGTTTCATTTTTGGCGATTTTAAAGTAACTGACATTTTAGACTCTTGAGTACTTCGGTATTCTAACTGATGTACAACGCAGTGTAAGTAAAGGAAATGACGATGATATTTTTTTCTAACGATTCTTATGAGATTTTAAGATTATGAGATTATACTTATGAGATTATAAAAACTATGACGTTTTTAAATGTAAACAAAATTGTGCATTGGTTTTATATTATTACTATATTAATAATATTGGTTATTCTAATAATATCAGTGCATTTTACTTCTAATATTGGCCAATATTGCATTTCTCCTATTGCAGGGGGAGAGATATAAACATATAATCTTTTCCTTTCATTATTGCTATTTGTTGTATATAATAACACCCACACCCAGTACATTACAGCTACCATTGCAGTTATCCTATTGCACTGCAGTGCCATTTGACTGCTAATATTGCATTTCTCAACCATCAGTACCCTTTCTTTTTTTCCAATATCTCTTTGGTCGTGGGCTGTATGACAGTGGAATTTCTAGTTTATTTTAATCACTTGTTTTTATACTGTATTGCGCATACATTTTTTTCAACGTCGAAAAATATTTCTGACGTAAAACGAGCTAAAAATTTCTAATTGGCACAATTATTGTAAGACTTCCAAAGATGGCAACTAGCGCTGGTGGCTAAAGATGGCAACTAGCGCAGGTGGCTAAAGATGGCAACTAGCGCAGGTGGCTAAAGTGTCAGTCTGATAAGTGGAATGTCACGGCTCCTAGCTGCATATTGGTCAACATTTTTGTCGTCTCATTAATTGCATGTATGGAATTTTATGTCGACATAAATTCGGCGTATACAAAACATATATCTATATTATTACCAATACCATTCGGTTTGTAAACACACAAGTGTGTTAAGTTAAGTTTGTCTATTGGCATTGTCGGGTGCCACCAATATATATCAACAATGTTACTGAATCTCATTGCTTGCCCTAAATACAAAAAGTACTGCGCTATTTGTAAATTACTAAATAAAGGCTGCTTGGTGAAGTATTTCAAAAGAATTCAACATAGTTCAGTAATAATGTTATAAAACAAAAACTGTTATTTCACAACACAACATCACGAGTTTTGTTACAAAATCTCAGACGCCATGCTGACCCAAGTGGTGCTGAAACCACTAATAAAAGCATTTATCAAGTAAAAACTCCACCTTAGATACTCCTGCACTTATCATAGGAGAAGCCGACTCCCCAATGTATCTATTAGACAGTAAGGTAGGTAGATAGTTATTATAGTTTGAACCTTTGCGTAAACCAAAGTTTTTTTAAAAGCAGTGGAAAGTAGCAACACATTACGTGGCAGATAGTTGGAATATACGAGAACCAATGATAGTAAGAGCACAGCAAGAAGAGAACTTCTAGTTCTAACATAAATCCTTACCTCAGCCAGCCCCGAGGCCTGAGAAACAGTGCAATATTAGCTTTACATAAAATGCAGTTCTTAGGCTAGCTCTAGAATTGAGCATTAAAGGTTGACTTGCAACAAAATTCACATTACAGTTATTTGGTATCAAAAGATTCACCATATCTTACTCTCCTGTGTTGTAGATGCAAAATATGTAGAAATGTGATTACAAGCTCTTAAAATCTAAAAAACGAACAGTTCACCGCAGCCATCACCAAAATGCCGTAGATTGAAATCCCTTTCCAAAACGGCTCAAATGAGATGGAGTTGAACACGATAGCTTCTGTTTACACTTTCATGCAACCTCATTTGTCGAAATATTTTCACAAATAAAATTCACGCATTCAAAAAACCATGTATATTGTCCTCACGCGTCTGTTTCATCATCGTTGTAATGCTGTCACTTTGAGAACTGATATCTCAAAACCTGCCGTGAAAATTTATTTAATTTTGTAACCTTAGCTCGAAGGAGTACATATCATCCACTGATAAAAATGACGAGCACATTGGTCACCTGTGATAGCCGCAAAATGCTGCAGAAATTATTCGCGCAGTTTGGCAGGAAGTATGGGTCACATGATCAGATTATGACTAGACGATTAGACCAAGCCGAAACAAAACTGTAAAGTAGCGAGCATCTATATTTGATACGGGCTTTTCTGTAGAGCCCGAAGTGTTTGTCATAAAATAGTGCTATGAGACGTTTTATATTGAGCCTGTTATTGGCCTTTAATTTCACGTGATAACAGCACGTGTCAAAACAATAACCAAAATGTTTGAGAATGGCATCGAAAAAGAGATTCCAAACTACGACGTTTTCGTGATGGCTGCGCTTAAAATAACCAAACAACTGCGATACCAAATAACTGTAATGTGAATTTTGTTGCAAGTAAACCTTTAACAATGTATTTCTTAAATATTGCTATAAAAGGTAAACTTACACAAAATTTTTGTAGATTTTATCATAATGCATTGATCAGTATTTTTCTAACATTTGCGGTTGTTTTTAGTGTTCTGATAGCCAGGATGTTTCAAGATTAAAATCAATAAAGCTTGATTGCGGTTAAAACACTCAGATCAAGTGAAAGTATGATTATGTCTATAGCTGCAAAGAGACTGAAAGAATAGAGACGTGTAACGCCTCAACTCAAACGATTAGCTGATATCAACTATAGCAATGATAGCAGCTAGTGATGTGATTTTGCACATATTTTTCTTCTGAGCATTTTAACTGTGATCAAGTTTTATTGATTTTAATTTTGAAACATCCTGGCAATCAGATCACCTCAAACATTAAAACAATCACAAATTATAGAAAAATACAAATATTTTCTGATGAAATCAAAAAGAAATTGTGCCATGTTCATCTTTAACCTACAGCAAACATTTATGTACGATTTATTGATTATCGAGTATTGATTATTGAGTATTGACTTATTGAGTATTGATTATTGAGTATTGACTTATTGAGTAAGGCCTCAAACAGTAAACAGCCTTAAGCCATTCAAGAGAAGAAACGACAATATTTCACACTTTGGGAGTCATGAACAAGGCAGATCCTTGTTGCAGTTTGGTAAACAAATTTCTATTTGTTCAACTTAAAAATTATTTGGCTCCTTTGAATGGGAAATTGTTTGTACAACAGTACAAGGTCAAACAGCTATGAGAAGTTGTACAATAAAACAAGGAGCAGTAACGAAGGAAATATTAACTATTGCATGACGTGCCTGGTGGAAAACAGAAAACATATTTCTTCACTAATAGTAACTTCCACCACTTTACATAATTAAATGGAAAAAAATTTATGCTTTTACATCATGAATTTTATTAGGAGATCTAGTTTACAGGCAAACGATTTTGGGATTAAAATCAAGGAAAAGTTTATCATATAGGCCTATGATTTTTCAAGGTGCAAGTAAATAATTTGTTCGCTATGTTGTTTGTTTTGTCTGAAGGTAAATAAACAAGGGAATTCTGTTTCAATAGAGTCAAAAATATATTATTTTGAAAGTATATAGAATGTAAAGCCAATACCATTGGTTTTAACCTTTTCTAAAGGAGATAAGAGCATACCTGGAGACTGACTCTCCATCCCAACGGCTGCCTTCCTCTGACATCACATCCTCCTCCGTAGCTGTCTGAGTGTCCTGACCGAGGGAGAGTAAATCTGGATCCGTTTCTATGGCTGCAAGAAATCGACTAATTGTTGAACCAAACCAAATATTTGGTTTGGTGATATTTATACTCCTATTTAGGAGTATAATTTTTAGTATAAGGGAGTATACCACATTTCTTCTTTTAATTTGAATGACTTTATTTATTTGAGCAGTTTGCAAAAGGGAACAGGTATGGTTCAGTGGTTAGTATGCCGAATTACGACCGACTGAGTCGGAGGTTCAAAACCCACAAGGATCATTGGTGTTGGAAAGGTCATCCAATCATCAATTGCTTGTGTGCTAAATCTCACGCGTAATTGGTCATAATGACCAATTACTACGATAAATATTGTTCATTCTGTAGCAGGAAAGGTGGAGAAAGGGAAAAATAAGAATAAAAATTAAACATGTGCGTCATACTTCAGTAAATACCGTACTTTTCGGACTATTAGCCTCTACTTTTTTCTGATGATTTGAGCCATGCGGCTTATATAAGGGTGCGGCTATTCTGTGGTTTTTTCTTTGACCGCTAGGGCGCATTAACCAGAATCTCCGGTAAGCGCGCCTCTAGCGGTGAAAGAAAATACAAAACTATGCCTAACGGTACTGTTCCGTTAGGCACTAGGTTAAAAAGCGTCGGTTAATACGAAACAGTGCCATTAGAGACTGTTCCGTTTTAAACAGTAAAGTTGCTGCCGCGTTAAAAAGCACCGACCTGAGTTCTGCGGCCTATACAAAGGTGCCGCCTATCTATTGTTTTATTATCGTTTTTTGGAAAATAAAGCAGATGCGGCATATATAGAGGTGCGTTTATAGTCGAAAGGTACGATACCGCTAGTCACATAACATGGCTAATCCTTGTCTGTGGCTACATATCACAAAGCAATCATTATCAAAACAAGATGTACAGAAAGGTTTTCGTAACAACTCTACATATGGGTAATACCGTTTATTACTTTGAATACAAAATTTCTATTTCACTTTCTACAAGCAACAATCCGCTGACAACATTATATCAATTATAATAATTTGTTACCATAGCTAAAAGTTTTCAACAGGAACTGTCGCTTTCTATCCTAGGTCTGAGTGAAAAAAATGGAAAAAATACAAATAGAAGTACAACAAAGATCATATTCTGTATCAAGGCTACTTCTGTATGTATATTTGATAGCTAACCTGGAATAACCTGTTTCACAGAGGAATGTTGTTCAAAATCGAAGAAGGCGCAACCTAGACTCAGACATATCGGAATATGACTGCGAACATTTTATTAAGAATTATGTAATTAACATTGAAGAGAACCCATTTTTTTCTGCTTCGCTACTAACAAGTTTGATGAAACGATGAAACGTTGTTACTAATTAGAAACCACAATGCTTCTCAATTACGTCAGGACATGCGTAAATCATCATAAAAATTACGTTGATCGACGATTAAAATAAAACAAATAGTGGGAAGCAATAGAAAAAAATTCCTATAACAAGTTTTACACAATAGACTAGACAAAAAACTGTATATCTGGTAGTCTTGGGCAACCCTTGACAAATCAACTTCCAACGGGCAGCAACTGACAGTTGGAGAAACGCTGCCCTAAGCTAGTCAAACATAGGCCATGAAGTCATCTATAATGCTGCTACAGTTATGCGGATAAACAAGAAAAAGGTGAAGTACTCACTTGAGTTATAGTTGAAGTCAGGGAACTTGCTGCTACCGTAGTCAGAGTGAGAAATAGTTGAGAAGGGTGACAGCGACTTGGAATGCTGGTGTTCATGGCTGTATTCTTCGTCTTCTTCATGCTCCTCCAACATCTATTGAAGTAGCGATTCCATTTTATTTATAATACATCACGTAATCACGATGAGCAAGAACTAAGAGGTAATAATGCTGACAGCCCTTAAGTTTATAACAGGGAACAAAGTCTATCGAGAAAAGTCGGATTACACAAAAAAGAACTGCAAGAAAGGTACTGTAGTATTTTTTTATTACACCAGTATTAACTTATTTTGAGGGTTCAACTGTATTTTGAGGGTTCAACTGTATTTTGAGAGTTCAACTGTATTTTGAGGGTTCAACTGTATTTTGAGGGTCCAACTGTATTTTAAATGCATTGAGTGTCTTTGACTAGCTTATGCTGCAACGAGTAATCGCTGAATTGCTGCCAATCAAGAGCAACAAACAAAAAAGGACGTGACACCTTTCATAGAGAGTTATCAGAAGAGATCAAAGAGTTTTTTTATGAAGTTTTCTAACAATGGCAAAATCTATACATAACTAAGCGTGTAAAATCATTTCAATACTGTCAACTATATAAACGTTCTATTATATGTGTGGAAAAGGATACAAAATAAATGATACCTTATCTGAACGTATTGATGCAATGAGAACGCATCACCAAAACCATTAACAAATGGACAAAAAGGGATCACAAAACTAAATTCAATGAGCCAGACTTATAAGATCCACAGAAAATGTTGGAAAAATGTGGAATTAGACCGAATCTGTTACTGGACTGTCAAAGTTAAATTGCTTCGCTTGCAAAACAAGGCTAAGAGCTTAAGTCTCACAGAGACTAGTAACTAAGAGTTCACCATGATGTTACTTGATCATTACTTCAGTAAATTGACTTATGTTCATTTTAATTTAAAAACTTCAAAAAGAAAAACGAAAATGAATGTTTGTATATGAGATAGCATCGCTGGGCACCACTGCACCATGCTTTCACTATTTCTAAGTTCATAACAAAAAATATTAACTGTTCTCAATTGTGATACCAGTGACCTCACCTTAACAATAATATCATCTGCAATATCTCCATAGTTTAGGACTCCATCTTGTCTCATTGCTTCACTCTGCAACAAATTAAAACATTATCGTCAGTTTTTATGCGTTACGCTGAATTGTTCAATAATATTCACAAAATGTGGAAATGAATTCCATAGAAATGTAGGAAAACATAACTCTAAATGTTAATCATAAATATTCCAATAAGAAAACAAGATCACTGTTTTTTAGAACGGTTATTTGGTGATAAAAAGCTTCTCTAAGAGAAGACAAGTCACAAATTTTTCAGCAATAGTATAGGGTTGTATATTAACATTAGACTTAGAATACTAAACGTCATGACTATGACGAAATTTATCAAACTTCACACTATCAAGAAGTATGAAATTGCAAAATTGGTAAAACCAATAGTGCTAAAACAACTTTAATAAAATCTAAATTTTAGTAAAATTGTTTTAGCACTATCCTTCGTTTTATATCATTTTTCGTCATTCTATCGTTGTCTGCCATCTTTATGGACAATTTTTATCATTAAAAACACGAAACTTCTGCAATTAATTATTGCAAACAATGCTTTTGTTTGCAAATTTTTTATTTTAGTATCAAAACAACACCGAAAAATACTATTAATCAAGAGAACGACGATAGTTTTCTACATGTGCAAATGTGCATGTGCAAACAGGGTGATGACATAAAAAAAATGATGGATTGATTAGTGTTAATACAATTTTACTAAAACTAATAAAACATGGATATGTATATATTACAGTCAGACCAAGGTCAATACTGAGCACTGCAGCTAAAAATTCCTTATATTTGTTAATTATCTATGGTAGTTCAAGGCACAAACCCATGGCGACATATATTATTTGAATGTTTTTAGGATGTTTGATCACTTTACATTCAACAGAAACTTACTTCGACTTGATTTGACTAAACTATGAAATTCCTTCTAAAAGCAACGGATAATATAAGTTACAAATGCAGATAGACATACAAAATTGCCATAAAAAAAAATGTCCCTTCACCAAAAACAGTCATTTAAACATTCCTTGTGTTCAGGAAATACATGTTCATGGGAATTCATGAAGAGATGTATAAAAGCGCACAGAAAAACTATTGTCTAAGTTAAAAATGAAGGCCATAAGATCAACACAGTTCTGCACATTAGACCGCCATAACGGGTAACATTAATTTATAGAACTAAAGTTCTGTTGATGTGTAGGCATTTGTAAGCATCAAAATCAAAATGTTCTTATGATTGGACATCAATAAAAAAGAAAGTTGATAAGGCGAAAAAATGAGGCAGAGGAATTCAATGTTCCTGACAACACATTGAGTCTGTGCGTTAAAAGCAGTAAATGCAGCATTTAATGAGCAAAGAATAATCTTCATGTTCATTTCTAATCAAAATATATGCTCAATATCATAAAAATCTACATCCAAACAAATACTCTGCAAATTGGAGTTGGCTTTCCTTTTGTGATACTACAGAGTGTGAGCATAACTCCAAATCAAAATCTAATTTAGATTTGGTGTCAGCTTTGTGGCTTTATACATAACATAATCAAACAACTTAAAAATTGCAAGGTTACACAGCAATTCCATATTTGATTAGACTAAAACTGTCATTTTACAACATTAAGTCTATTAATCTTGGTGATCCTACATCTCTGTAGCTGCAACGTTATGTTGTCATGTGATCCTACATCGCTGTAGCTACAATGTTATGTTGTCATACGATCCTACATCTCTGTAGCTACAACGTTATGTTGTCATATGACCCTACATCTCTGTAGCTACAGTGTTATGTTGCCATGTGATCCTCCATCGCTGTAGCTACAGTGTTGTTGTCATGTAATTCTACATCACTGTAGCTACAACGTTACGTTGTCATATGATCCTACATCTCTGTAGCTACAACGTTATGTTGTCATATGACCCTACATCTCTGTAGCTACAGTGTTATGTTGCCATGTGATCCTCCATCGCTGTAGCTACAGTGTTGTTGTCATGTAATTCTACATCACTGTAGCTACAACGTTACGTTGTCATATGATCCTACATCTCTGTAGCTACAACGTTATGTTGTCACATGACCCTACATCTCTGTAGCTACAGTGTTATGTTGTCAACTGATCCTACATCGCTGTAGCTAGTGTTATGTTGTCATGTGACCCTTCATTTCTGACGCTACAGTATTATGTTGTCATATGACCCTACATATCTGTAGCTACAGGGTTATGTTGTCATGTGATCCTACATCACTGTAGCTACAATGTTATGTTGTCATATGACCCTACATCTCTGTAGCTACAACGTTATGTTGTCATATGACTCTACATCTCTGTAGCTACAACGTTATGTTGTCATGCGATCCTACATCGCTGTAGCTAAAACGTTATGTTGTCATGTGATCCTACATCGCTGTAGCTACAATGTTGTTGTCATGTGATCCTACATCGCTGTAGCTACAACGTTATGTTGTCATATGACAGTACATCTCTGAAGCTACAACGTTATGTTGTCATATGACCCTACATCTCTGTAGCTACAGTGTTATGTTGTCATATGACCTTACATCTCTGTAGCTACAGTGTTATGTTGTCATATGACAAGAATAATGACTAATGAGAGAGACAACATTGACAATCGTAAGAACAGTTCACTGGGTCTCAACACTTGATAGCTTTCTCTCTTCTTCAAATACATGCTTCGCATGACCATTAGAATATGTAAAAGTGCATCAGAACACTCATCTCCTATTATAATTCCTTTTTTGTAATGCTATGAATTAGATGCAAGTTGTCCCTGGTGATGCAATCCATAGGAATGTAGAGACACATAACTCTAAATGACAATCATAAATATTCCACTAGGAAAACAAGATCACTGTTTCTAGAATGGTTATTTTGTGATAAAAAGCTTCCCTATGAGAAGACAAGTCTCAAATTCTAAAGAAACAAAGATTTAACTTGAGAATTTGAGAAGTGACGAAAGACTATCATTGACAGCATTGCTATGTGTTTACAAGTGAACTAGTAAATCCTTAAAACCCCTTAACTTATTGTCCAAGGAAAAAACAGCCTCACTGTCATGACCTGTGAGAATGAATAAGATGTAGTGTTGCTTAAAACACTCTAGATCTGCCTGTTAGGGATGTGGTGAAGTACGATAACTGGGTTTAATTATCGTTCAATGCACCATTCTCACAAGGCACTAACAGTGGAAGTTAGCCTATTTGACATTAAAAACACAAATGTATAACTATGTACGCATAAGTATATTGCTCATGTTATGATGAAATTGATAAAAAGTGAAATGAAATAAATGGACTCACTGTGAGAGACTGGCCCACATACTCCTGCACTATAGAGCAGACTATTGCCGAGACATCAGTGTGCCTCACCAGTTGCTCAGACGCTGGACTCTGATCTACATGTACATCAGTATGTTACTTGTGAATACTGGTTATTTACAATAACTAGTAACCTACCAATTTTTTGTAAATATGCAGCGCTTGAGCTTACTAATTGGAAAGTCTAGTAGCACACTACAGAACTTGCATATACCTGCATATTCTATGCCAACAGGTCTTTGAGGTCATTGATGGGTTAAAGTCCATCTCGACGCGGGTTATTTGTGAAAACATAATGGCTGGTTAACACTATATCGCCGTATGTATTCGTCGACTATGTGAACATTAAACCGACGGCATCATCATGGCAACGCGGATACATTGGGAAAGATTGCATCTGTCAAACTTTCCTGATAGTTAGCCTTGCATCCACGACAGCCTGTACAATGTGCATCACTTCGGCAATGCTGATTGGCTGTCACGGAATGCTTGATCTATATTTCCCTTCATGTTAGTTACTGCGGGACTAGTATTTTATCGTTTCCGTAAAGGCATCATATAATAAGAATGCCTTCGACTAAATCAGCGATGTAAACCCATTCACGCTTACATCAGCGATGTAAACGTGGATGGGTTTGTGATAGGTGCCCTGAATGGTTCGTTAACCTTGACACACATTCCTCCATTAGCTAATAATTAGAATTGTTCACGCTTATCCTTGCACAGTACTGACAGCAATGTTGTCAGTGTTTCAGTTTACTTCCCAGTGTGATGAACAGACAACTACTTGGTTGGCTGTAGTGATTGTTGGTGTAACTATATTATATTCATTTTATAAATATTTGGGAGTTATTCTCAATATAGTAGCAGACAAGGCCATTATCAAGCGTGTAATATCTAAACTAACAGATGTTTGTATTGAGCTCTCAGCATTGTCATACCAGCAATATATGATATATGAATGACTCCACTTGTGTCCCATAAAATGTTGTAAGGGGAAATTTGGAAAATACTAACGATATAATCTATATTGACTTAAAGGTAGAATCATTTTAGGACTAAATGTTTATCGGTGACCTTACGTAGCTAAAGTCCTGCATTTGTACAAATTTAAACTAGACTGAGGTAAGTGAAGACAAGTCCAAAGAGCTGTCATGACTGAGACAATTGATCGTTTTGTGAACAAGCACCTCGTATTTATTTTATGAATCACTGATAGGACTACTGGCTCAACAGATAGTTTGACTTGTTGTAAGATGGGAGTTGTGAAGCTGAGGCTACAATGACGTCTAAGGCAGTTGTGGGGATCATCGGAGTTATGCTAAGTTGATAAAGCCAGGAGATTAAGTAATAAAGCTAGTGTATAAAGGAGTGCAAGGAACAGTCTGTCTTGCGACCATTCAGATAAGTAAGTTCTTTTCATACAACACGGTTAGAGTACGATCGTAACAACAAGCTTTCATAAAAATCAGCATCGTCATTCAATTTTCACATGAGTTCGGGTGGTAACTAGCTATAAAATACTTAGTGACATACAGATAGCTATGTCAGCTACTAATTTGTTTTACTCACTGTCGACAGCAAGATGCAAAGCCTGCTCCATGCTGGATATGAGAGATGAAAGGGTAGATCTGTGCAAAGATAGCATTTCCTCCGCTACAGAAGAACAAGGTAATCACTTCATTAGCTAGTCAGGGCGAACATCAAACTGCATAGCAAAATGTCTGGCCTACCATTTCAGCTGCAAGTTTTTGAATTGTTGTATAAGCTACAGCAAAGAGTTCACCAGAAACAGAGAAAATAGCTTGGCAGACAAACCTAACGATGACACACTTTGGGTAAAATGGAATTTTAGCTTCAGAGATTTCATTTGAACAAATTTTAAAATGACGACAAACTCAAATTAAAACGATAATGTTTTGCAATGTTATTTCGTTGTAGCACTAGTGTGTATACCTGCCAACTCTCACGCATTGGGCGTGAGACTCACGCAATCACCGCAAAGAAAAAATGAAAATGCGTGAGATTTTTGCCCCAATTTCCACAATTTTATGTATGCTATCATTGATACATCAATTGCCCCAAAACCAATCTCAAGTATTGCCCCACTCTTGGGTTGGCAGGTCTGTTAGTGTGTTAAGTAGGGTAATCGATAGGGGTCAAATAATTGGAACATTCAAGTTAAAAATGTTCAAACAATTACCTTCTCCAAACTTATTAGCAGTCGCACCAAATCGCTAAAGCAACTAGCATACTTCTTAAATCTCCAAGATATCGTATATCTTGCTTCTTGATTTCCCATTTTGCACAAACGCTCTAGCTACTGCATTACTATAAAAAGTTAAATAGCTAATCGTACATGTACATGTACATATAACGAAATTTGGCGCGCGGTAATGTTTACAAAGTGCAGGAAGTCTGCGGAGAACTATGTGCGAGGTAAAAGTTCCCAACACCTCTAAATAAAATTATCACTCAGTATTAAAATGCTACGTCTTAGATAACTTTATTAATAGAACAGTGTACGTACTCGGTCTTTCGTCGACATATCGTAATTTTCCTGGTAGTTCTACACCGAAAATAAGCGACTGATCTACGCTGACTCTCTACGGAAGTTTATTAGTCTATTTTAACTGTGATATCTTTTCGGTCCTGCAAATGCGTATACCTATAATTAGTCCGTAATGTGCTCTAAAGTGCATATGTCTAATGTAGGTAGGTTCTTTCGGTGTCTATACCGAATCGCTAGTTTTCATTTTACTGTAATTTTTAATAGTTATTACAAATTATAACGGACAATTTTCGATCGAATACGCTCGGTTTTCCGTTCCGGCAATCCGGATACGATTTCATTATCGTGGGAGTAACTCCAAATGCAACAATCATTACGGTAATACATGTATCTGCAACAGCTCACCAATGCAACAGCTCTCAATATCAGAATAAATCTAGGCTGCAGACAGATATATTCTTTAGTTTGGAAAAAATTAGGGGAAAGAAGACAAATCTTAGACCAATTTTAAAATAGAACCAAATTAATTATTTCATAGTTATGGTAGTATTAAAACAAAAAACTGCTAATTGCTTTTTAAAACAAGACCAATCAAGCGCAGCTCAAAATTGCTGTTAAAGTCTTACTGACAAAAAATTCAACAGAACTTTTAGCAAGCAGCAAACATACAAATATTATTTTTAATGCTGCAATGGTATAAAAGCAAATTCTTGGTATGCTAAGAAGTCAGATTTGTTACTTTTTTATGCATTCGGCGTGATATTTATTTTTCATCCGACTGATTGTTGATATTCACGCAGGTCTTAAACTAGTTTTGAGCAAGAGAATCGTACAGTCAACTATTACCCTTGGTTTAGGCATCTCAAAGTTAAAAAGCTGAAAACTGGGAATCAAGGTATGACATCAAGTCAAAATATAACCATGGCACAACTGCTACTTGTCTAACCTCAACCTTGAGTGTTACAAGAGTTGCCTTCTCACAACTTGAAAGACATTGTGATCTTCACCATAATAAAAGTAGTGTCCGCTTAAAGCCAGAGTTAGTAGTTGGTATAGTAAATAGCCTAACTCTCTAACACTTGCGCTAATCAACCACCTTTAGGTATTCCAGAATAAGTGTGCAACTACTTATTCTCCGTACTTTGTTGGCACACATCATGATCTCTCACCGCACACTAGACTACCAGGGTACTGGTTGTATTAATACCTACTAAAGAACGCACTAATCTGGGTTTTAACTCAATGACTTACAGACTGATATAGTCTTCATTTGGTCGTGGCCGATCAATTGGTTTTAACATTCACATTTTTGAAGTTCTCAAATTGAGATGAAAATAAGTCAGTTTACTGAAGCAGTAATTAAGTAACAACATGATGACGTCACCGCTATTGATCTCTAAGAGACCTAACCTTTCACTCCTGTGCTGCAGATGAAGCGATTTAACTTTGACAGTCCAATAACAGGTTTGGTCTAATTTCACATTTTCCCAACATTTTCTGTAGATCTTAGTCTTGCCCATTGAATTGATTTTTGCACATTTTAAAATATGCTTGGTTATATGCTGTTTCAATTCATCAATACTCAGGTAAGGTAATAGTCATTTCCTTTTCTATACATATAATAAAACATTAATATGGTTGACAGTATTGAAATGATTGTCCTCACTCACCTAATTATGTATGGATGTCGCCATTGTTAGAAAATTTCAGTTAAGTTGATTTTTACATTCAGACTCTATTATCAGAATGTTCGATATATCTCGCAATATACTCATCTCCGTAATGAGCTGTAGATATGTATATTGCATCTATGCATAGTTATGTCATTTGACATCAAAACCTTTTTATGTTCTTATCAGGTTTTATTGTTTAATTGCTATGTTTATATTAGTTGAGCATTATTATTATTATTCCAGTTTGTCACAATCACTTCAAATACTTGGATTCCATATTAAGAAAAAAGAGTTAGCTTGCAAGTTAAGCTCTGACAGCAATTATCTATATGCATTAAACTTACTCTCAGCCTCTGTCTGACTGCTTGCCACCCACTTCCTTATCTTCTGAACCGAAATGTCAATTTCCGTAAGAAACTTCTTAGCTTCAGCGCTTCTAACCTCTGCGAAAGAGTGCTCGTCTGCAAATAGTTAACGTGGATATGGTGATTTTCATATATGAGGTGAGTTCAAATTTTTCACTGCAGCGTCTTTACAATCATGTCCTAAGTTTATTATTAAGGTTGCGCACTGGAACATCGTCTTCATAAATCATTTCAAAGTGGTGTCTGTTTATTCTTCATTATTTCTCATTAATCTCAACCAGAGCAAAAACTATGCTAAAAATACCCTCAATTTCTGGTATAGCCTGTGAGCAAATAAGATGAGATATTGCTACTCAAATCACCAGTTAACTTGATCCATCTGATTGCACATCAAATACCCTAACCTTTAGTTTTCTGCTGCTTTGCAACTAAGCATTTGCTTGTCAAAAAACTATAAAATTACAACATTAATTATAAATATATTTTTTTCTTATTTTCTCCATCAAAATATATCACAACCTATTTTTCATTAAATTTTATATGGTATCCACTTATAGGATCAAGTTTATTTTTTGTGATATCATATGTGTTGTAAGATATTTAAGATGGTTACAATTTGGGATAGGATAGATAAGAGTTATCTTCACTTTGTTAGAATACCCACTTATTAGTCTTACCTATGTTATCGTACAAGCTCCCGTTTGCATGAACCTCGCTGTGAGCTAGGGCACTATCCAACTCGTCTGCAAAAAGTATATAGTCAGACTGTGAATTTTTATAACTCCAACGTTTACAAGGACACAAGGATTTTCAGAGACGCAATTTCCAAAATTTAAAAGCATTGTAAATCAGAAATGTAGCTGCTGCTTAAACTGTTTAATAATACTAATAATAATGTGATGATCAACTCCGCTCACCTTTTGCTATCAGATTGCTTCCTTGACGCTCGGTAGGCTTGAAAAAGTCTTCCACACTGATTTTATCGCTGCTGACATCCGATCCATTGGCTTGCATATCTCCGACCTCGTGTTTATCCATCTGAAGATTTTTCATTGAGTCAAGAAATGCTTCCAAAGACAGCGGAGGAATTTCTTCGATAGTAGACGAGGAGTCGATATCAAATCCTGCTAAATACGTTATAATGATGTAGTTTATTTGCCTATCAGTGCAAAATTTTTATGTCATTCAATACATTTATAATGCACGTCAAATGAAATTGTTTTAAGTTAAATTAAAAATATGCATGAAACTTATGCACACGAGTGTTAACTGTAAAGATAATGAAAATTTATTTATAAAGGATATAAATGTAAATCTTGTAATAATTCTTGCAAAAACTGAGTTGGATGTTTTAAATAAAATATTTGTTGGTTAAATAAAATCCTAATAAAATCCTAAGCACTCAGTTAGAATACATTAATTTGCAAGCTCTACTGAGTAATTTTACGCTTCTATAAGCACAAGTAATATTATCTCTTTGTTACAAATGTGTGAAGGTGAGTAAAGTATAGAATACGACTTAATTTTCATTTTTACAAAACTTACCAAACTTTTTAAACAGTACAAAAATATAACAATTTTAGTTGTACTGAAAAGAAAAAGAACATCACATTTTTATGCTGATGTGAAGAAGGTTGAAGCATTCAACAATAATCTAAATGTAGATTATGCGTAAAGTACTATAATAAAACATTTTTAACCAATGAAGTTGGTGAGTTCCATGTTGTGTCACTTGAGTTTTTTCTTTGAAAAGAGAAGCTCTATGATAATAAACAATAAGAAAAGCTCTATGATAATAAAGAATAATACCTACATCAATGAGAATTCTGGTTAGAAATGCTACTAACCCTGGCTGAGTCTATGTCCAATGGTGGCAGCTATTTTTCCTTTGTACGTTCTCCGGAAGCTTCTAGTTTTACTATCATACATCCAGTCAGCCGTCAAACGACTGAAGTTGCTAGCAACAGCAAATACGTTATGCATAAAACTTTATTTTCCATAGATGTTTCAACATAGTAAAAAGTAAGCTTTTTAGGGAGTTGCTATATTTATTATTTTTAATATTATCGTTGAAGGCAGCAGCTATAGTCACTAAACATATTCTACTGTTATTATAAGTGCAATTTGCATCTTCAGGGTTTGAACTGAGCTCAAAAGGGGCAGCGGTGTAAATATTGGCATAATAAACATACCGTATGTTAGACTGTTTGGATTGGTCAAATATTTTGACCAATGACAGCCTTGACTACATTACTGTAAGCATGGTTACATTAAATTTGACCAATGACAGCCTTGACCACATTACTGTAACCATGGTTACATTAAATTTGACCAATGTCAGCCTTGACCACATTACTGTAAGCATGGTTACATTAAATTTGACCAATGACAACCTTGACCACATTACTGTAACCATGGTTACATTAAATTTGACCAATGTCAGCCTTGACCACATTACTGTAACCATGGTTACATTAAATTTGACCAATGACAGCCTTGACCACATTACTGTAACCATGGTTACATTAAAATTGCAAAATGAAAATAGATGTTAAGGATCAACTTGCACAAAATTTTTAGTGAATTTTATCAGAAAATAATAGTATTTTTTATCATGAGTTTGTTTTTTAGGTTTTCGTGATCTGATTGCTAGAATATGTTCAGATTAAAATTAACAAAACTTCATCGCTGTTAAAATACCTAGACCAAATGAAAGAGCGTTTATTACATTTATAATTGCAAAGAGACTGACAGAATAGAGACGCATAACTCTTCTACTTGAACGCAATAGCTGATATAAGCTGTTGCAGTGATAACAACTAGCCATGTCATTTTGTACGAATTGTTCTGCTGAGCTTTTTAACTGATCTTTTTTTAACTTAAATTGATATTTGAGATCACCTCAAATATTGATTTTTTGTAAATGATAGAAAAATGATGATACTTTCGGAAAAAATTCACAAACGTTGTGTAAGCTCCTCTTTGGGCTTTTAAATGTAAAGTAAATGTCAAAATTTACCACAAAAAACTTTCTTTTTGCTCACAAAAAACTTTCTTACCCTTATCTTCTCAAATTTTAAATATAGAACTCAACAGTATGTATGTGATTTAACAATGGCTTTTACTGTGTATAACATATATAACTGAGGAGAGTTATAATGGATTATAGTGATATTATATATATATAGTATATATATAGTATATATATAGTATATATATATATAGTATATATAGTATATATAGTATATATGTATAACTAATAGTTCTATGTTAATTTGGCTCACACATTTTCTCAGATATAACAATAAACAGCTCAGACAGCGCAGCTGAATATCTGCTAGGTTTTTTGTATTACTAATTATATCAGCAAAGTTTTTCAAATCCCAATCAGTAGCTGTAAGGTAATAGTTAGGATACCTTACTAAATTTTTTACCCAGAATGCTCACACATTGATTTGTAAAGAAAAGGTCGTTCGATTACGCTCTACTCTCACGCCGAGTGTTTCAGCTGCTCTTATAACTGAAGCAAAGAGTTTATTGTCTTTTTTTCAAAGAGATAATGAATTCGGCATTTAAAAACAAAGTTCTAGCAGCTGAATAGAACAACCCAAGGTTTTGATACCTAAGCTAAGGAAACGATAGATATACAGGTAATCCTCACTTAATGGCGGGCTCACTCCACAATGACTTGGAGTTACAACGGCGCGTTAAAAATAGTAAAACTTTTCAAAAATATACTCGAAGAAGCTAAATAAAATTAACAAGAAAACATATTTCTTTAATCAATAAAGTAACCACGAATTCATAGATATTAGACATTTATGTTAGCCATTGCTTTATTTTTATGTGTGAATGGTATCGGGTGTTAGGCAATTAGCAGATGTAGTTGAACTATTATAAAAAGGACCCATAGTAAGAAAAGATTCTAAGTAAAAAAGGAAATACCAAGAAAATAAACAAAATTTAATAATAAGAAACCGTGTGGTAGTCTAACATTAGTTTACACGCTCATGTGAAAACTAAAGTTAAAATTTTACTGCATTTGTTAAAAATTTACACTTCCTGCTAAAGAAAAAATAAAAAGGAGAAAAAAAAGAACAGGTGAAAATAGCTTATACATATGTAACGGGGACTTGAAGGGGGTTCATTTAGCGATGAAACCACTAAATGATAAGTTCTTCAGAACGTAACCTCATCGTTAAGTGAGAACTACCTGTACTCTTTTTTCCAAAGAGCTATGTAACTATAGAAAAAATTGTAACAAATACATTACTACTGTACCGACTAACCAGAATAATAACTACATCAAACAGTACATATTTCTGCTACAGGTTAGTTTTTAGGGCTAACAGGAAACACATAAAAACATTAAATAGAAAAACTGCCAAAATTTAAACTATGCATTGCCATGCAAGAGTACATAAACAAGCAATAGCTCTCTTTTTTCTAACAGAAAAGAAAGGGAAGATCTAGGGCTAGAAAATGAAATGGGTGTGCCACACGGGTAGGCCAACATACCTATAGCCTTCCTCGACAACATGCTCTTTGCAAATATAGCCTTTGTGCTTCGCTTCCCACAATGCGCATGGCTTACAAATCCATTGCATGCAAATTACGCATTGAACATTCCTCGTTGTGAAAAGATTGGACGATTCCGAACCACACAATCTACAGATCCGTTCAGTATTACTGGTTTTGTCATGACCTGTATTAGTTCTTTGAGAATCATGCTTGATTTTACTAGCACCATTTGAAATGCGGTAATCATTGTTGTTGCTGGGAGATGTAAACTTGGCAAGAGAAGTTTTTAAGGTAGGCGGGTCTGAGGAATGTTCAAGCTCGGAGAATTTTGAATATGTATGAGCGGAGTGCATGGGTGCTGTAGGTGGTTTAGCAGACGTGACAGGAATCCTATCCTCTGGCCTACAACGTGTGCACGGAAATGAGTGTGCTACCTTGACTACTGTTTCTACCTGCACACAATAATATTTTTGTTGGAGTTATCCTTCCTCAAATGTTAGATTCAAATGGTGAAGGGCAAAAAAGTCAATTTTTGGTTGGAAATTGCAAAGAAGTTAATGAAATTTCAAATGTATCAGAGATTTCTGCAAAATTCCTTCTACAAGTGATTGGGCTGTGTGCAGGCAGCTACAAGAAATAATAGTTTTGTGTTAAAACGTAAGAAAGTTATATTGAAGCTGCTGGAGAACAGATAAACTAAAATGTTTTCAAAAGAAACTAACCTAGAAGCCGTGACTTACATTTTCTTATAACAAAAGTTACATAACGCTTCTTTTAGCTCACGACAGCAGCTTTTACAGATTTTCTGTTTGCACAAGCAGCAGGTACGAGCTCGTTTAAACAGGAAATTAAATGGCTCTAGGCAGCTTAAGCAATAATTGTCAGTGATTTGATTCTGTGTAGACGTCAGCGCATCACGGCGCTGCTGTTCCGCTAAGATCTCTTCTTCTAATAGCCTAAAAGGTAGAGATACTCTGAGCTCAGCTGCCAGCAATAGTAGAAATGGATTATACAACGACAATTACACTGTTCTATTTTTGCTGCCAGAAAGTGCCTTACTGTCATCAACAAGAATACTAGGTATTTGTTTTTTAAGTTTTTTTCATTTGCGCTACCAAATTGCAGTTGAGCAAGATTTGAGCCAGCGTTGTATAACAATATGAAACATTTAGAATATTATTTATAAAAGCTTCCTCAGTACTAGAATATTTACGAGTTTTTATATCATTGCCTAAACCTTTTCTGGCTCAACAAGTCTCTGCAACAAACCAATATTGGTAATATACTTGATCTTATAGGCAATGGCGAGCTTTTCTGTTAAGACAGAAGACAGAAGACAACAGACTCATATTATATTCATATTCCCTAACTGTTGTATTAATTTCAATGACCATAACATATTGTAGTAACCAAGTTATCTGAAGAAAACTTGTTTGAACCCAGGCTGGTTGAATAACTTTTTGTATAGCAACATACTAATCGCCTAGTTGTTGTGTGACTTTACTAAGAGACAGTTTGGACGCCTTTATGCTTTTGTTCAGAATGAAAATTATTTACAGCAATATTAGTTTAAAACTTTTCTGTAGAGTACCTATCAAACTAAAAAAGTGCAAATTCTAACAAATAGCCTGTAAAAAGTTGCCCAATAACTTACCAAAATCATGATTCACTGCCAGTGAATTGCTCTATAATCAATTGAATGAATGTTTTATACTGAATTGCTTTATGCAAATTTGGTGTTTTGACTCATTGAGAAAGTAACTCCAAACATATGCGCCCAGCAGCATTCAGAAGTAGAAATTCCACATTACTAAGTTACTCATACTACAAAGTAATACATTCTTTCAAAAATTTAAGTTGAAAAAAATTTACATTTAAAAAAATTTTAACTGAACGAAAAGCTCCGCAAATACCATAATTGTCTGTAGAGTATAACAATGTCAGCGAAAAAGAAAAACTTACCTTAGTCTGCTGCGCTCTCTTGTACGAAGCAGGAGATCTCGTTTTAGAACAGCGAGAATTCTCTCACAGTCCTCTTCGGACATGAGATCAGTGTTGAGCTTGCTTGTCGATGTCATTTTTACCTACACGTATCTAAAAAATCAGCAACCGCTGTTACACATACAGAAAACCAGTTTCAAGTTACTAAAAGGCACACAAGCAGCGAAATAAACATTTTTTATGATTTATTGTCTTACAGTGAAAATTTGTTTATGGTTAGTTGAGTTCTTGGCATAATCAGAGCCATCACTAGACAAGATTATAAATTTAACATTTACAAAATATAACATGCATACAGCGCACACACAGTTTACTCACCAACTTGGATATCTGCTTTTTACCAAATATAGTTGTACATGCATAGAAGATTTTTTAGCTGAAACTAATTGGCTTTTTCTTGCTAATTAAATAATATACATGTAATTGCGTTTGAATATATGTTATAAAAACAAATAGGTAATAATTTATTGCACAAAGGAAACACAACTCCATCGCATCTATATTGAAAAACCTTCAGCTACTCACAATTTTTTTAATGTTTTTCTTAAATTAAGAATAAACACTTAAAAAATTGTGAATCAACTTAGTTGGCTTCAACCAAAAGACTTGCCAGAAAGAAGTTTAGTTTTAAAAAGAAACAAGACCGCTTGCAGTAGTCTGAGATTTTCAATTTTTTTGTATAGAAATAAATGCTTTCTAAAATTCTAAAAACACCAATTTTAGTAGCTGCATGAGACTTACTCATGAACTAAACAGTCAACTTCCTACCTTGATGACAATTTTTCAAAACGAATCATAGCTTTGCGTACCAAATCTACTTGGGATCAAATCAAATATGAAGGCCTCTATTTGTAGGCTTTATAAATGCCAGAAAAATTGTTTGTCTTGTTTTATAATTAAAATTTGATGCTGCACAATAATTTCTAATCGGCGCATTGCTTTTCACCAGGTTTAGCAAATTTAGAAAACCGGTACCATCAACTCGTATACCCTTAAGTGTGATACATGGATAGCTATTAGGTACTCAAATCGGAACAATAATAGTATTTTTGCTTTTATTAGAAAGAGCAAGAGACAAGCGCTGATGCAATCTTGCTAGTCATACATTATGCACCATAAGACCGTTTACGCAATGTTCACCTATATTACATGAGTGGGAACTTGCAGGTGTTTTAATAGTTATCCAACTACAAAGTAGTCTATATTGGGTAAACCAAGTGAAAGCTGCTAATATACTGAACATCCGCCATTGTGTTTTTATCACACAATCTTTTAATGTTTTTGTCACTAAGTTACGCAGGTAGTTATTGAAATTGCATGTATAAGAAACATTCGGAGCTGCAGTACAGATCTCCGGTCACTTTTTAAAACAAATACTGGAGGTTACATACTAGTTGAGCAGTTCTTTGTCCAATCAAATTTAAGCCTTTATCCAACCAAATGCAGGTGTTTATCTAATAAAATGTAAGTTTTTATCCAATCAAACTCAAGTTTGTGTAGAAAATCAAATGCCTGAGTTGCTGAGTTATTGTCTTAATTATTTCAGCTTTAAAGATCTGTTCAGAAGATTCATCCAACAAAATTTGTTATGATACGAATTTCAGCGACCGTTAGTCATAGCTTATAATTCTGACAGCTTTGAGCTACAGATTCTATTTTATTCCTGACTATTTAAAAACCACACCAGCATCTGAATTTTTTGTTTACAAGAAACAGCATTGTCAATGCCATTTACTTTTCTTGCTGTGGCTAGCAAAATAAAATTTTGCAGTTAATAAAAATTGGTAATGTTTTGTTAGGTCTTAATGATTAATTAGATAATTTTTACGTAATAATATCAAACCATTCAATGAAAAGATGGATAATTGCTTACGATCACTGTGGCTCTATCTATTAAATAGGTTATTGATGAATCTTTAATTGCAAAGTTGACTTTAATGCTATTGTTTACCTCAGCATAATATTTCGCAATTGTCTTTCTTTTCTTATTTTTTTGCATAATAAAGTAAATTTACTGAACATTTTCATGAAAATTGTCTCGATTACAAATTATTACTTTCTGTATTAATTAGCTTGTGTGTACAACACAAAGAGCTTAATATATTAGATAATCAGAACAAAATAAAATTGGCAGCGCAACATGGCAGCATAGATCAATAAAAGTTAACTTAATTTAGTTGTGTTGATACAGATCAGACTCTAAAATCTAATAGCAATAACAATACTAAATAATACCAATAATAAAAAAAAATTGAATAATTGCTTTTTAACAATAGAGAGAAAATTAACAAGATCCTTCCCAGAATGCCACACCAGGTTCTACCAAACTTTAAGATTGCAACAGCAGTTAACATTGTGACATTTCACAGCTCATAAGATGGAATGCCATGAGGCAAATTGAACTAGTTCAACCTATGGAAGTGCCACAAGTTCCCTAACATAAATCTTTATGTAAAGTTATTAACAGATGGAGCTTATAGAATACTGACAAAGTTTTGAAAAGGTCTAAATGGTTTTCCATTATTGATCATATATAAAACACTCTAGTTTATTGAAGAAGTTAGGTGGAAAAGTTCATGTGTCATTTCTCCTTATGCTATGAGACATTTCTATGGTGTTTGTACTTTTCATTTTTTACACTGATGATTGACTGAAGAGTCACATATCTGATTGCCAAAAATGAGTAAAAGTAATGTGTCAATTCTAGTGCAGTAGAAGGTAGACAAAGGTTTATTCACCAACAGTGATCAAGCCTGGTTGCAAAAAAAACTAACTTGGTCACACTGATGCGATTAAAGTTTAAGATTGGCTCGTGCCAATTATGTGTTTCCTTATCACGGTCTCTTCTATTTACTTTATCTTCTGTCTATTACCTCTTTCTATTTTCTGTTATTCTAGCTACCTATGCAAGAGTAACACAGTTATAAGGTCTGATTTAGTGCCCTACTCACCTAGTCTTCACAACGCGTCACTCAATGTGATCGGTGATGTTAGTACATTAGTTGAAAAGTTAACTTAAAGATCTGATCATTAATTTATCAGAGGGGAATCTCCCTATTGAACTTTAAGTCATGAACTCGAAGACACCATGTTACATAATGCAGAGCTAGCGGTAACAATAGAAGGAGATACAAAGGGCAATGTTTTCTCACGAGGTATGCTTTTGGAAGTTCCAACTAGTAGATCTACTGGATCAAACAAAGTAAAATAGAAAGGCAAACTTGAAAACTATTGAACTGTATTTGATTGGGCAACGTGCCAACTTTGGTGTATTGAAAAGTAGAGCTATAGAAGTGATGATTTTAAGCACATGTTGGAGTGAGCTTACATTCTCAGTTGTTGGGTATATTGACCTGGTCTGATCTCTCATATTATAATGATCTTGAAAAGTTGCCCTCTCCTGCTCTAAAATACTCTATTTCTTTATGATATCTTTTTCTATATTTTTAAAACTTACAGCTTTGCAAATATCAAAATCAAAAGCGAAAAAGCCATAGAATATTCAATAGTCTACAAACTTTATGTAACTGGCTTCTATGTTTTTATTTGAAACTTCCGTCATATCTAACATGACTTATGTAAAAGTTTTATTATATGAGTGTTACATAAATTTATTGGTAATTACTAATTATTTACTTTGTACTTTCTGTACAGCTTTGTTACAAAAAGTAAAGGCTGGCAGTTTTGATTTGTTTAGACTAAACACTCTCAGATTTCACCAGCTGCATGTGAATTTTTAGCAATATATGTTCTAAATGCATTTAGCTAACACCTGTCTTTTGCAACATGCAGTTAACACGGTTTGTGCCCAACTAGCAAAAGGTGAGGTCATATTATTTAATTATTTTATTTATAACTAATAATTACTTGCATTTAATTTTCTTGTTTGCATTTTTATGTGCATTTTTTTTCACATAGTCACAAATCGGTTTGAAACTTTCTTGTGCCAAAAAACAGCATTCATATCAGTAATGATGGACATGCTGGCATTCTTTGAAGCACTATTTATAACTCCCAAGATTTCAGCTTCTGTTACATAAGAAAATGATTATTTTTAAATTGGTTATAGCTATTCAATTTTGCAACTTTTTTAACGTTTTCACAGATTTACTCAGACTTTGAAAAAGTGTCAGAGTGATTACATTTTCATTTCTAATTTAATTGATCGAAAACAGAATTTAGGCTACAATAGGATCTAGCAGTAACAGAGTTACTCATCCACAAAAAAAACAAAGTCAGGCTGTTTAAATTTGGTAGTACAAGTATCTCTGTGCCATTCACTCTATTCGTTGGTGAATAAATTTCGTGGAGGAAAAGTAGAGCAAAAGATTGATATGCTAGTGGTAGCTGATTTGTACTAGAAGACATATCAGCAAAGACAGACATCAGATGAAGGTAAATAGCTGTGCAACTCAATGCTTAACAGAAGTACTTGTTACGCAATATTTTCCTAAACATAGGTTAAAGCCTGGTTCCCATATCCGCCACATGCCCCTGCGACAGCACCGCAGGCTATCAGCGGTGAGATTTGAATCGACTCGCCAGGCACAGCTGAGTACTGCCGGTAGTTACTGGCAGTCAATGCAAGAGTTTAGTGCTGTTCAAATTTTCGATGCAGATGCACTGTACAGGTGAAGGTCGGCATTAACGAAACGGCATGGCGAGCGAAAATTTTTTATGCGATTATTAGAGATGCCACTTTATGTGAACAGAAGCCGCCGAGCCTAGAGCTGCAAGTGTTTTGTCACGCAAGATTATTGCCGGTGTCTCGCAATCGATATGGGAACCAGGCTTTAGCGACGAACAGGAGTTTTGAGTTTAGCTAAGGTAAAATGCTACCAGCTTACATACATTGCCAATAATTTTGACGTGAGATCAAGCTAGCAGAGTTTCTACTCACCAAACGCTCTGGAATAATCAGTGAAGTACTAAATGCCCTGTCAGGTTACTCCCTCATCTGAAGATAACTATAAAGATAATGATCATAGTTTAAGTCAGGTTGATATGTTATCACTTAATACGATGTGTCATCTGGCCTCTTTGCTTATCGCCTAATATGTGAAAACTTCCGTTAACACCTTTTCTTTCCCAATGTCTAGCGATCACAGTGATGATTTGTGTTCAACATTACAATAGTGAGACTTCCATCTGCGCTACGACATTTTTGTCTCCATAGCAACCGTAGTTAGGAACTGCAAGGTTACGGCAGTGTCAGGAAGCGCAAGCGTGAGAAAAAGCCTGGTTAACTTAAGGATTTTCTGCTGTTTGCCTACATGTTTGTCTTGAGCTCACACGCCTTCACCGAGGAAACAAAGACTTGAAGCTTTTATAAAAACTTCAAAGAGCTTTCGTACATTTGTGCACTCAAATGACAGTTTGACATCAGTTTAGGAATACATGGCATACAAAAAAATTCTGGTTTCTGCAAAAAGAAAGCTATTCAATAATGTAAGAGATGCATTGGATTAGAATAGGCAAACCAATAGAAACTTCAATAAAAAGATTAAAAAGTGCCCAAAGCAAAGTCATGTAACGTCAAGAATACCGCACAAAAATTACTTTATGCAAAGAAAAAGTCGCAACACGAGCTGACAGTGAAAGTAATGTTTGGGAAGGGCATAACTTTGAGCGGCCAATTATGCTTGTCAATATTTGTCAGGCATAATATACACCTGTCAATATTTGTCAGGCATAACATACACCTGTCAGTATTTGTCTCCCAATCTTGACTACTTCCTTGCTGCTTCTTCATAATACCTGAGTTGGCGATATGTTAATGCCTTATAGAGTTGCAATATAGGCTGACTAACCACAACTATTATTTGTTGCAATAAAAACTAGAGAGGTGATTGGTTCATCATAACAATTTTTTAGAAGCTCAAAGTTGAATCAACCCTAAAATAGTTAAGAAATTATATGCTAGCAACAAATAACATTCGAGAACTACT
Source organism: Watersipora subatra (assembly GCF_963576615.1). Taxonomy (NCBI): domain Eukaryota; kingdom Metazoa; phylum Bryozoa; class Gymnolaemata; order Cheilostomatida; family Watersiporidae; genus Watersipora; species Watersipora subatra. Next base: position 58,626,092 of record NC_088709.1, read on the forward strand.
GGCTATGCCCTGGAAGCATGGGACAAAGACATAGTCTGCCGCATGGTTGTGACAAATTATGGCCTGTTTAACTGTTTTTTCAAATGTAACTCAAATTTTATGCTCTTGTTTTAAGTAGTAACTTTTTTACTAAGATTCTTTTTTACAAAAGATTTACTACTACAAATAGTAGTATGATGTATGTTTTTTTGTAATTTAGCTAGTGCTTATAGCAATAAAATCATAAATTTTATTATAGAGCTTGCATTTTATTTACCAAAACCTCTTCGCGGTAGCCAGACATTCTACATGAAACAGTTTGTAAAGTATTATTCATGTTATGATGTGGGTATTAAGAAATAAGCCGAGAAAACACTTAGTTTTTTTTTATTTCATTAAACACATTGCTGTATATGACACTTAGTTTTAATGAACATGATGAAATTGTTCTAGGTTTCTATATAATGTTAAAAATGTTCAAAAACAGTTGAAACCATCGTAACTTGGCTAAAAATCTGAGTTTAACAATCACAAGAGAAATAATTACATTATTACTTGTTATGACGTACATTATAAATATTGTTTTTGAAAAGTGTCATACTTTTATAGTGCGCTGCCTTATGATCAGTAAGCTGGTGGTTAGAGTCGCACAAGTACCATTGGTGGTGTTAGAAAGTGGATCCAACCACAGTTGCTCATGCCCTGCACTGTTAAGAGAGACAACCCTGACAGAAAAACCGAGGCAGGCAACAGGAAACCCACCCTAGTATTTACTAAAGAAAACTTAAGAAATGTCTAATTCAAGCAATTAGAGAAGATCATGTCATAAAAGACCAGCATAGACTCTTGCTTGCATATTTGTCAGATATCGAATAGGTAGAAAGTCTACAAGCTTTTTGTGGGAGTGAAGATGCCTCATAAGGAGAACTATGACCAATGATTACAGCCTCTTGTACTCGATGTGCTTTTTTCTAATCTCTGCTGTCTAAAACACTCTAATAGACCATCCTGCCTACCTACGCAACTGCTACCCACCAACAAAAACCACTAAACACACAAGCTGTAAACATCTTGCCCATCTGATATCTATAAGATTACTATATCGTAAGAGTTTCTTTTTTGAATTCTATTGAATTCCCATGTTATTATTATTTTTCTATGCTGCCTAATCTGCTTTTGTCGATCTTAGACAAAAAAATAAAGTTAAAATCAAACCAAATATTTTTGTATGCAAGCTAGAAATTAAAACGAAATCTCAAGAAATTCATGTCATAAGAGGAGAGAGTGCTTTTCATTTAAAAATAACCCAAACTAGTAACAACATCCTCCAAAAACCTTTATGACTAACAGCTTAAATAAAACTATAGAAAGCAACCTGCCATACTCATATATTGCCTGTAGCTAGTAAATTCTTGATGAACTTACTGTAAGTTAGAAGAGCTAGTAAACGTACTGTCAACATCCATTCATGCAAGCAAAATAGTTCCATATACAAAAGCTCAGCTACTAGAGAGCAGCCTCTTAATCAATTCACTCAAATGTAAACAATGTGGTCAGTCAGTGGCTAGGCAAAGAATGTCGTCTTTGGCATGAGATGAGAGGTGATTGAGCGTGAAGGCGCTACACGCTAGTGAGTCAATTATAAGCTCGACTGCCAAACCCTCTAATTGCTATGGCATTCGTTAGGTAACAGCTGGTATAATAGCGATAAAGTGGCTCAGTATTCTAAAAATTTGCAAAATTGTTGGTTCAGCGCGTGTGGTGCTAGAAGAGCTTTTCAAATATGTGACAACAGAAAATCTATAATTGACCGTAAAAAATGTGTCAATACTGGCTTTTGATAATTTCAGTGAAGGCCCTTTTGGAGTTCCTACATGTTGTGGGCATGATTATGGGACACACGTGACTTTCTAACTGGGCAATAGATGTAACAATTGATCTATTGGGCAACAAATGTGGAGTAACACTGCAATGATCGAGGCACACAAAGGTACATGTCATAGTTGGGTTGGGTAGGTTTTAGTGACAGGCGCACATATTTTTTAAGACTCCAGTTCTGATTTGTTAAAAGTACTGCTGAACATTTTTCTGAAGATTTCATTCCTATCCTTCATTTTTTGAGATGTCATTCTATCGTTGTCTGCCATCTTTATGGACAACCTTTATCATTAAAAACACGAAGCTTCTGCAATTAATTATTGCAAACCATGCTTTGGTTAGCAATATTGTTATTTTAGTATCAAAACAACACCGAAAAATACTATTAATCATGAAAATTTTCTACAAAGATGGCGGCTTTTTCGTAGACGAGTACATGTGCAAACAGGGTGATGACGTCAAAAAAACAATGGATTTGATTGCAGCTAAATCATGGTTGGTGAGAGTTTAAATAGTTTTAATTAGGAATAAATATTTAAAATTAAATTTTGATCGGTTGTAATTCTTACATGCCAAATGAAAGTAATGTTCATAAAACATACATAAAACCAGATGAGTTCCATCGTATTGCAGAAATACATGTAAGGACTACCTGAGACTTTACAAGTAGGCAAGAGGTGCCAATTACGCATTTTATCCATTTTATGATGGTGTAAAACTTCGCAAAACGTCAGTGCAAATAGCAAAACTCTGCGTTAATGGCAAAAGTGGCAGTTGTGATATCCGGTGTCAGCCACAAAAAATGAAAAAGTGTCTTATTTTGATCATCATAGCAGTTTGATCAGCGCTCGCACCAGAGCTCACATTGTTAAAGTACTAGTACAGTACTACAAAAGTATATGCTCTCAACTGTTGTAGCTCACTTGTATCAGTTTCAGTTCAAATGTTAGCATGTTACTCTTGCATGGGTATCACGAATTCAGTCGTTTCACCAAAGTTTAAAACTTGTTTATGCCTCATACTAACTCAGCGCCAACCTTCGCCGTTTTGTAAAACTGATAATTTGCCTTTTCATTTATCAAAGTATATTAGACCTCCTCTTCTGATCGCTGATCTGTCCTTTAGTTCAATCATCTGTGTGCCCTTCTTCACTCACCTTCTCCTTTTTGTAGTAATAATGCCTTACTCTGATGCAATTACTCTCCGTAAACAATTAGAACAAAGCACGTGCGTGCAATGTAATTTTAAATTCATGCTCAAGCGGTGTCAATCTATTGTACACCTGAATCATTAGTAACAACTAGAAATCTTACCGAGCCATTTCATAGGCTTTTTGAAGCGGTAGGAGCCATTCATGAGTCTAGAGGTTACATAGGACGCTTAAGAGTGGGTTTTTAGATTTTCTGAAAATAAGAGATGAGATATGGTGCACTTGTTCAAAGTGGGCCAAGATGAAGCTAACGGATGCGTTAAATTTCTCAATTACAACCGTTGCTAAAAGCAGAAGTTTATGGCCACTAAAAGAGCTTACAAAATGAGTTGAGCTTACTGTATTGCACTTGCAAACAAACTAATGTTTATCGATGTACCAGTGTTTATGTTGAAAACAACTCCATTTCTTGTTACCCATGTGACATGCTCAATCACTATGTTTCCATGAAGCTCATGATGTGCATCATGCCAATTTAGAGTTGTGCAGAAGTTGCGTTAATGTGCAAATTAATTCATTCTATGTACATTCACGTGATGTAGATTGACTATGGCGCCTTGTTGAAAAAAGGTAAGGAAGTTAATAATTGTTAGGTTAATTGATAGGTTAATAATTAGCAGCGCAGTTAGCCACTCATCTGTTAGTGAGGCAAACACCTGTAATAGCTGGCACGGCACTTTAATGCACATCATTTGTAAGTGCTGTTTCTATTATTCACAAGCTTAATGAATTCGATAGTTTTGCGAATCGCAAAACTCGCATCATTCGTAAGTGCTGTTTCTATTATTCGCAAGCATAATGGATTCGATAGTTTTTTGAATCGCAAAACTCGCATCATCCGTAAGTGCTGTTTCTATTATTCGCAAGCATAATGGATTCGATAGTTTTGCGAATCGCAAAACTCGCTTAACTTGTAGACTTATGCCGTTTCCATGATGCGGATAACTTGCGAATTAGTTAGAAGCTCAACTACAAAAATGCTAGATGGGGTCTGACATATCGTTTATTAGTTATAAAACAGCACTAGAGCAAGCTTTTATTTTCTATATATATATTTTCCATTTACATATATATATATATATATATATGTACATATATGCAATATACATATATATATATATATATATATATATATATATATAAATTAGTACCCAACAGTTTGCTGCCCCGTAAAAAAGTAAACAGATGTAATAACTAAGGCTATTGCACAATTGTTCCGAAATGCAGCAAAGGGGCCAATTGACATTGGTGGTAGAGTATTGGTCATGAGTTCAAATTGTGAAGGAACCATTAATGATTTCCAACCTTCACTTAGCTTCAAACAGATAAATGGACAAACACTGTTTTTATTATAGTCAAGAGTCTTGAAAAACAGGTGTAGTTATTACGATTAGAATTTATGAATGGGACACAAACAGCAAAAACTAAAAAGCTTGACAATTCTGGTTAACCATAAGCTCTTGAAAAACTGTTTTAGTATAAAGCTACAAAACATTGTCAAAGAAATCTCATAACATTGCAAAATTATCGGAAGAGAAATCTTAAGACTGGTTCATACTATATTGTCATCATCCTTTTCGCATTCATCGTCGACTTTGTGCACCATGAACTGATGGCATTGACGAAAAAGTGCGAGTATGTTGGGAAAGTTTGCAACCGACAAACTTTCCCGATGGTTCCCCGAGCATTGACGCCAGCCAGTACAATGCGCATGATTTTAGCGATGATGATTTGCTGTCACAGCTAGCTATATATATTTCCGTTTGTGCTGAAGCTGCAGAACTAGTACTTGATTTAAACACGCTACAAGAAAAAGGTTTATTTAAAAAAAACTAAAATGAATAATGGAAGCAAACATTGGCAGTTGTTTATGATAAGATTAGCATTGTTATCACCGATGATCCCTGAAGTAATTTGGCATCTACACTGAGATATTACGATGTGGAGTGAGCAAGCCCATGTAGCTTTTTAATGTATATCTGAGACAGTCGCAAATATGAAGCTGTCAAAACAATAGCTAACTTACCTAAACATGGCTGATTGATCATTTAGTATGAGTTGTTGGTAGTCAAGTAGACATCATGCATACAATAATAACTGTCACTTCATTATATGATGGAAAGGAATTTTTATTTGAGCTAATATCCTGGCAGACCTGTGTAGTGAGAGATCATCATGTGTGCCGATAAAGAACAGAGAATTAGTATGTGTGCAATGATTCTAAAATCATTGAAAGAGAATGACTGGGGCATGTCGGGTGGCTGAACGTTGTGAGTTCAAATCTCATACAACGCAATCTTTCTTCCCAACTTTTAGCGTGATTTTGTACAGACGGACAGACAGACATTGCTATTACTTTAGCGAAGATTTGATTAGTGCTGCATTTTTGGGAGTCAAAAATAAATGTTTACAGTTTTGTATCTATGACGAAAAGCTTGTTAAAATTTAAAACACAGTTTGGAACTTGATTGAAATTTTTACTTGTTATAAAATGTCAGTCACTCAAGGGTTTCAGTGTTCTTCACCTTGGTGAACTTGAGGTGTCGTTATCCATTGAACCTCTGTGACTGATTTTTGTGGCTTCACTAGCATTGTGTCAGCAATCATCATAGTATTGAGATGGGGCTAACTTATGGCCACTCTCATTCAGACTCAATGAATATCTTATTGTTAATAATAGAAAGGAAAGCGTCCCATAATTTGCTCCATCGGTGCACCACAATTGAAGAGGGCAGCTTATAGGCACAATAGATAATTGCACTCAACTCGACTCAACTGCTCTTGTATTTTGTAGATAGCTTTACCTATTGCTTGTAGATCGGTAACCCCAGTGCATTTTGCAAACTAAATTTCTAGGCATGATAATTGTTAAACCAAAGTCAATGACTTCTTGATTTCTTATCGTCTGAATCGAGGATAAAAATATTTCTCTGCTCATATATCTTGTGCAATGAATGCATCGATTTTGACTCTTTTCAATCGCTAATCTGTGGTCAGTTAAATAGAACATCTCAGTACAGATCTGACAACCTTTAAAATATATTTAAAAGGCAAATTTTGATTCTGGGTCATTATGAACAAAACATAAACAAGAGCCACTTTTAAATGTAAGTTTTGGTTCTGTTATGTCATCTGACCAGATCAACTGTGTAAAATGCGTTACATATCTATTTAAATCAGGCTAGAGTTTCTAGATGAGGGCTGGTTTGAACAGTCACAAGTAGGCTTGCATAATCAATGACTTGCATAATCGATGACTTATCAAACTGCTATACCGAAAGCTCAGAGGTGTCAAAACACCATATTAAAAATACTACCCTAGGACACTTATATTTCACTAGTATTTAGTTTCGCGAATAGCATACAGAGTAAAAGTTCACTACAACTTAATTTCGCAGCTCTGATGAGTACGAAAATACAGTGATGTGAAAATAAATGCAGTGGAACAAACATAATTAGATTCGTCAGGTTCAGTTCACGGCAGGCCTGTATTCACTGGTTGCAAGTTGGGGCGGCTAATGTTAGACGACTAGTTATGAACACCTGGGAGTGTTGAGGGGGCGGTGTAAGGCCCCAACAGGTTTTTATTATGTAGGGCCTCAGCCGGGCCTCTCGTGTGAAGTTTTAAAATTTTTTATTGGAAAGTATCAACATTTTTCTATTTTTTGAGATTTGTTTTTTTTAGGTGATGTGACTGACCAGACGTTTTAAAATTAAAATAGGTAAAAATTGACTGCAGTTAAAACGCTCAGAAAAAGACATCTTTTACTTTTGAGCGTTTTAAAAAAGATCAATTTTGCCGATTTTATTTTAAGTTCATACGGAGGTTTCCACGCTTTCGATGGGACATGGCCAAGCGGATGTTTGGTAAAACTTGATATTTTGCAAACCTTTATAAAAGTCGTTAACAAGAGTATTTTGCCACTGATGATGATAATAATGACGCCTAAGAACTACTAAAAGTTGATGTTTGACTCTATGGCTTCAAATAAAGTGATATTCTAGAGCGATAAAAACCGTCTCCATAGCCTTTGGGCAAATAACTTTACGAATAAATGATGTTCAGGTCGAGTTATCTGAAGCAATTTATCATTGCGTGGGAACGAACCAAACAAATCCGTTTGAGTTAACATTGTGTTTGAGATGAAATGTTACATTTTATCCGAAGGCGAGTTATCCGAGTTTGACTGTACTTAGCCGCGGAAAGTTCCTAAAAAGTTGGGACAGCTCAGCCGGCCAGCCGCCCCAGGGAATACGGGCTTGGTTCACCAATAAGAAAAAAATTTCGATTTGGGACTAGTTTGTAATTGTGAACAGCAGGTAGAATGGTGTGGGCGAGGTCGATAATGCAATTTGATCGCTTGCTGCCATTTGTTTCTTGGACTATCAATGAACAAAGCTATTTAATTTCGCGTTTTCGCATGTTCGTTATGATAGTTTAGTTTCGCACATGAAATTTTTGCGAGAGGATGACTCCGCAAAAACGCGAAAGTTAGATGAGGCAAATACATAAGTGTCCTAGGGTATCAGCTGAATGCTTTTGAAATCAAGCTGCTCTCTACGAAAATATGTGTCTACAAATCCGTATCGCAGTTATACTCATTCTAAAAACGCTGCTTGTCTCTATGAAGTCTACAATATCTACTACAATATTGACTATCAATGTTTTGTTAAAGAACTTTTTGGAGATAATTGAGTGTTTCAAACTATGTGATTCAGAACAAAAATGAAGTTTAAATGTTTCAAATAAAAAAAAACTTGTTATTTATACGGCCTTAAGTTGCAATGATAAGCGAGTCTGTCATGTATGAAAAATAAAAATTTGATATTTTAAAATTCCTTGTTTTACGATATAGTATTTAATATTTACTACAGTGTTTAATATATAACCTGCATTTTAATTACAGTAGAAACCAGTTGCTATAGATCATTATAATGTATAGTTAAATATAAGATGTTTTTAAAGTTATTTTAAGAAGTTCTAATCTATATTTTAAAAAACATCTTGTGTGACTTATCTCAGACATTTTTTGAGCTTAGTATTATATTGAATAGATCTAAAATTTTATTTCAGTAAGCGATATTTCGATAGGGTTGAGTGAAATTTGCTACCCATTTCTCACTGGGACATTTACGACAGTTAGTTAACCTCTACTAAACCATATCAAAGTTTAACTAAGAGTTATCTGTGCGATTACCTCGATGATTGTTATGATTATGTAATGAAGTATAAATCAAACAAAGGTATAATGTTACAAAAACTTATGCAAAAGGCTCAATGGTGATTGATTTTTTAAACGGTTAGTATCCAGCTAAACATCTCATTTTTAATGGCTCTGGTAAAAAAGCACTTACAAAAAAAATGTTAAAAGATTATCTTGCATAAGTTTGATTAATCTATACTAATCAATCATACTATGTCATTGTGTATGACTTTAGTTTGCGTAATGCGGTGCGTTTCGACAGCTTTCTGACTAATTTCATTTAAATTTCACACACATTTGTTCCAACTATGCTTGAAAAAAAAATTGCTGAAAGTATTTCGTTTAAAAAATCTTTCTAGTTCCTAAAAGTCAACATTTTAAATAACAACTTCTTGTTTAAAAGTAAATAAAAATAAAATTTAAATAAAAAATATTTATTTGATTTTAATGGCTAACTATTGCCCTTTTTTGTTCTATTGTTGTTGTATGGCATAATTTGAAAAGAAACATTTCTATTTAAAATGAAATTATTGCCAATGGAGTAATATATATATATATATATAACTTGCGGCTATCCGACTAAAAATGACTAAAATCCTGAGCAATGCCGGGCTTACGGTAGAAACTAGTTGCTTAAGCAGTGTGCTAGTTAAAACTAAAACACAGTTTAGACAACTACAGCTACTATACCTACAAAGCCTGCCCATGTATTACGATTTGGTTCACAATGCTATAAATATTTTAATAACTGCTAAAGAGCTTCATAATACTCTTAATTTTTTTTCTTGTCACGAATTCTCGCACTCAAATTGTTATTAGTCTCAAAAATAGATCAATCCATCTGGTTCATTGGGTCAAACAGCTGTGAAAGTATGTGTTCAAACATGTGAAGCCACATTACACAAGTGTAAATATTTGGCGATTGTGTTTCCCTTCTTAGCTACTTAGTTACTAAAAACACTGTTATTAAAGCACAAGAGAACAACAATTTACTTTTGATATTTGGTTATGGCTTAATCTGGTTTAAACCAGTTTAGCTTGGAACACTGTTGATTCACATGATTGCTGCGTTTCCATGTTTTAAACAAGTTTGGAGTTGCTCGCTGCTGACAAATTCGCACCCTACTGTTTCAATGATTTCGAGTTGCAATTTCAACGATTAATGGTGTTTGCTTCCAAACGAAACTTTTTAAAGTAAACATGCTTTCAAATCTTAATCACTTTTTTATTCATGCATAGCAAACTAATTGTTTTAAAAAGTAATTATTTTGACATCCTTGTGCTAGCAACTCATCCTAGGCATACAAATGTTTATGCTAAGGCGAAAACCAATCAGAAACAGTAGTGAGTAACAGTAGAACGCTTTCCTAGCAGTGAAGTGGGGCCTGAAGTGTACTGAAATCCTTTTGCCTTTCCTGAGGAAAGCTTAGCCAAGCATTATTGACTTGAATCCATCAGCAGTGAGTGTCTCTATGATGTCAAATAATAGTCTCACAGCGATTGCCTTCTCACTAATTTAGTTAAAGGTTGACTTGCAACAAAATTCATATTACAGTTATTTGGTATCAAAAAGGTTCACCATGTCTTACTCTGCTGTGTTGCAGGTGCGAAATATGGGAAAATGTAATTACAAGTTCTTGAAAGCTCAAAAACGAACAATTAATGGCAGCCATCACGAAAATTCTGTAGTTTGGAATGGCTGTGCCAGCTGGTTTCACTTCATCAATAGGGTTGTTTCACTTTCACGATTCAGAAAAGGTGACTATTTAGGACATGTAAGGAGATATCATAAGAGAAGAGCAGCTCTAATTTCCTTTGTTGCGTAACATAACGGCTCATCATTCCATGCTATGCTTCAATGATGATTTTGATGCAGAACAGTGATGTGAAAAATTGATCTCCTAGATTTAAGATTAGAATACCAATTACGAATGCTTGCTTTCTATTCCAGGTTCACTGCGCCATTATTTCGCTTCTTTATTTTGCTGCTGATAAGCCATTATTTTGGTTGCAACTACTGATTAAAGATGGCATGCTGCCATCTACAAAGCAGCCTTATAACTTAGAAGGCAATGACCCTACTACTTCATTCTCATATTGACCGGTCAACTTGGTCAACTCCTGATACTTCATTTATGATGCCTGCTGTGCCCAATAGCAATTTACATAAATTTCATACTATCATGACATGCTCTGTGATACAAATGAATCTAGTGCGATTTGAATGTTCCACAAAACAGTGGTAACAGTTGCAAGTTCTCACGGGTTTTCTACAGATCACAATATCTAAACCAAGTGGCGATCTCTTTAGATACAAGTCATTGTTAATCGTCGATTATACTATGATTAGATAATGGAATTTATAGCACACTAGTAGTTGAAACAAACAAAAACATATTTCAGATCAATATTTCCAAATTATTGATGAAGTTAAGTTTGCCTAACACAAAGTGTACTTTGTATATTGCTCATGTTGTCATAAGTTACGCAATGAGAAAAAACTAACGCATAAGGCAATGACTGCAATTAAATGCATTAGAAATAGCCGAGAAATTCTTGGATAAATTATAAATACTTTTCTATAAATAAGCTGTAGTAGAAAACCTTTTTGGGTAAAACTTAAGAATCGATATGTCTGTCATTAAAAATAAGATTGTAAAGAAACATCATGATTTTACTTACACAAAGCATAAAAAAATTCTATAATATGTTTGCCATTAAATAGCTAAGTGATGGGTGGCTTGAGAACGATTTGCTTACGGCAATTACAAAAACACTGATGAACAAAAATATACTTAACAATCTTCCCGAAAATTTGATTTTCTAAAGTGACAACTCTTTGTGAAATATTGTAACACTTTTGCCTGCTTGCTCAATTCCAAGCATTTTTACACAAAAAGGTCCGTGTTTTTAAACAAGCCCATAGGCAATGTTGGTAGGCATGACAGTTACAAAAGTCACGACGGTCATGACAGCTATGACAGCTATGACATTGTGACAGCTAAGCCAGTTATGCCAGTTGTGGTTGATATGACATTGTACCGGTAACAGTCGTGATTACTATCACATTTTATAATGCTTAGATTTTGGCAACAAAGTTTGCATACAAACTTTTGCGGGTAAATATAAAGAGTCAAGCCACACCTTTGAGTGATTCATTTATACTTCTAAAGTGTAGCTATAAATCAAAGCATTAGCCTTACCTATGAATCGATCTGAATTAGACTGCCCTCCTCCATCCTCCCTTTGCAACTGATTCATACTCCGAATACGGTGATTAGAAATATTCTGGAGGCACACAATAGCCGTATTTGTTATTGGCCTAATTCATCTAGACATATCATATAATCCTTTGTGCTAATATTGAATGAAACACTACATTGTTATGCAGTCGGCTAGCTCTGTTATCATTCTTATTCAATACAACCCATAGGAGCAACACTGCGAGAATTTAGGCTTTGTGAAAGATGAGGATGTAACTTAACTCTGGCAAATGTCACACAGACAATTATAATAATGTCATCGCTGTAAATTTAGAATTCCTTTCAAATTTGATATGACAGGTTACCAGTTTGATTGGTTAGAACTGAACCAATCACGAGCAAAATAGAATTATTCAAAAACTTCTGGTTTCTAGCAATAAGAGGAATCCTGCAAAAATATCTACTTAGCCCTTTTTCTTGCAATAAGTTTTATTGAAAAACGCTTTACCAGTTGGTGTGGCATATATCAAGAGAACACAACTCTTCAACATTTATTGATGCGAAAATGGTACGAAGTAGATCTACTAAACAACTAGCAATCCCTTTTTATAACAATTAAGTTGGATATTTGGCAAAAGAGCTACTTATAATCTGCCCATGAGAAAAGATGCTTTGTTTTCAAAAGAGGGTTGGAATTTGAGTTTTGTCACACACTTCAACAGCAATTCCAGCTAAAAAAAACTGCTAAGAAACATGACTACATGACTTGTTTTGTCAAAGATTTGTTAATAAACCAGCAACTGTAAGTAATCTTGCATTAATTTTAACTAGCCCTGAACTAATATAGATAATTGCTGAGCAACCTTGTTGCCTTCACCTAAAAGTGCCAAAAAACCTGAAACTTGACCTCATGAAACACAACAAAGTTGATCCGGAGTCTAGATAAACAGTGTTTAGTCTAGCTTGCCAAAGTTATAAATTAGTGATTTGGGAGTAACTAAAATCAGCCAACAATCAATGAGTTTTTATTTGACCTATTATTTGACCTCTGTAGACGCTACATTAGTATAATTCTTAACAGTTTTAGTCAAATGATACATGATCATATTGTTTTCTACAGCATTAGCTAAGCATCTCCTCACATAAACATTGTGTTTTTCGATGTTTCTCATTTTATTTTATACGCATAGCTCTCTCATTTGTTGTTTAAAAAAAAGGCCGCGCAGCATGAACTGTTATGATGACCTACTTTACTGCATGTAGAGCAACACTTTTTTCTAGCTAACTCCATAGAGATTACTTAATCTTACCTACTGTTATGACCAATAATTTTGTTAACAGGAGGTTAAATATTACTTGTAAACGCAATTGACAGTAAGAAAAATGATGCATTATAAAAAAGTGGTAAAATCTTTAATCACCTCATTTTTAAAGACTGATATTCTAAAGAGAACCTATTAACTCAATCTGACATCCCCCCCTCGACTCTTTTACAGTTTGCTATCATAGGAAAGTAATCTCATCCTTTAAATAATATGTACAGTTGCCAAACAATTAACAGTAAGAAAAAGGATGCATTATAATAAATTCATTAATCTCAAACTTTAAATGTTATGTATTGTTACAAATATTCTAAAGCATACTAATGAAGACTCGGTACAGCATTATTGGCAGTCATTAAAGAGAGACAAAAATACTGATGCATTGTTAAGACTGAGAAAAGTTCAGGTTTCTAATTAAAATCAAATAGCTAGTTTGTTCTGCAAGAAAACGACAATAGTAGCTATATTAAAACACTGCAAAAAATAGGTCTTTCAAAATGCTAAAACCTGCTTCAGACTTGCTGAACAGAAAAGCTTGGTAAGGGAAAAAGCTCCGTGTTTTATATGTGCCTGCATACATTTTAGTTATAGATCTTACAATAAATCGTATGCAGTGTTTAGCGTAAGTCAACCATATTCTGGTAATTCCTAACAATCCTAATATACTCTAACATTTTCTAGTTATGATGTATTTTAGTATGTTCTACAATATTCTAATTTGAATATAACCCGGAATTTTGAATACCTGTCATAGTATAAAGAAAAATCCTTAGTGTATTACAATCTATTTTATTTTGGTCATGTTTGATTGTACTGTTAAACATAATCATTGTTGATTATTTAGATAAGTTAAACTGGCTGCAAAGCAAGTTGTTTACTACGCACTAAAAAACTGAATGAAAGCATGGTTGTCATGCTTAAAAGCATTTATCGAATCCTTATGCTTAAGCAACTATAGGTGGTTTTATGCAATACTGTTTATATTTTGAACTTGGATTGCTTCACCACCATATAATATAATATATTATATATATAAGATATATAATATATTTTCTTCATAGTTCTCTGCGTAAGCTTCAAATTTCAACTATTGCAAATAGACATTAGCATTACTTGCTATTTAAGCAGGCGGTTCATGAAAGAAATTGAGGTTTCTTGCTAACTTGGCAAATCTAAAACTAGGTAATGTTTTATAGCTTACCATCTATGTGCTTCATTATAAGTAGTTGACAGGGTTGATAGGGGGAGAAGCTGATAAAGCATAAAAAAAATAGTTACCACTACTATTCACTAGTTTATTATAGACATGAACTAAGACAGGGCTGTATGGCGCCAAATGCTTTGTATTCTACATGTATATGATAGTAAACTATTCAGAATTAAAGCCTGCATACCCTGCATACCCTGCTACCTTAATAGAAAGTCCTCATATTGTATGCAGCTGGCTGAGATTTTTTCTATTTTTGGCTTGCTAAATATCTTCTTTGCTCAGCAAAGTGTAAAAGTATAAAAGCTAATAATGGCAGCTTATGCAATTTTTGGTTGGACAGCACTTTTTAGCAAAGCGACTCAGAATGGCTCAGCTAATCACACGAAATGCAGTTTTGTCTATTGCTGGTGGACAAGAGCTTTCATCTTTTGTGAGATGATTGACCAAGATATTTAGATGTTTACTCAAGAAAAAAGGGTATTCAGTGTTCAATGCAGATGCCTCGAGACTAGATAATAGAAAGCACACGCCTTTACACTCACCACACTTGACCGAGTTTCCATAACAAGTGTGACCAATGCTAAAGTGGTGAGCTATAACAAGTTGCGTAAGCACACTCGACTAGTTACCATATATGATAATTGTCTAGTCTTTTATTATAAAAAAGACAATCAGATTACAGGGAGGTTTTAAAAAGCAAACGGTTTAACAACATGCTACTAAAATTTGCTAAAAGTTGTGACGTGACATTAACTGCAACAGAAATAAGGAAATCAATAAAATCTTTCCACCTATCGTTAGTCTTACCCAGAGATGGGCAAGACTCAATTTTATATGTTTGCTCGAGTAAGCCGTAAAGCTCCTCTCACGAGTGAATTGACTTGAATAGATTCTCTGGTATCTTTTTCTTGCTGTAGAATTGTATTGGCTCGAAGCATTCTACCAGCAAGAATTGAATTGAAGCGAGTTTTCACTATCACCATAGAGGAATTGACTGGTTTTCAATTTTCGATAAGCACCAATGCCTTCCTTTAAACCATAACTGTCATTTACAACTTTTATCGTAGTTTCCAAGTAAATCAGACACGCTGATTCTGATTTTGTACTCAAAATAAAGATCTTGTCCACTAACCTTTAAAGTCATTAAGGCTTTTTTAAAGCGTTTCAATATCTGTCTCTAAAACGACACAATCGGCATAACAAGCTCTGCCCATAAATATATGACTAAACCTAACTTTTTCAGGAGCGGAAGTTAGGGATGTTTAGCCCAATTTAGAATAATAGAGATGGGTGTCTTAAAACCCATTATTAACCAAATCCAGCTTGTAAAATAATCTCAGCCTTTTATGAAAGGTATATAAACTATTTAAACTTGCTCGAAGCTTGTTACATGATGTTTAAATAGGCCGAGAAAAATGAGCTCAAGAACCGCGATTTTATCACAAGCTAGCTTTGTTATCCAGCTTTTATGAGCTCATTTTTAAATATGCAGTGTTAAATAGCTTATCTACCTTTCAGAAAAGATTGAGATTATTTTTGAAGCTGAATCTAGATAATAATGGATTTTAAAACACCCATCTATATTATTCTAAACTGGCCTAAACATTTCTAACTTCCGTTCTTAAAAAGCTAGGTTTTGTCCCGTATTTATGGGCGCAGCTTGTTGCGCCGATCATGTTGTTTTCGAGACCGATATTAAAACGCTGTAAAATAGCCTTCAATACTCTGAAGGTTAGTGGACCAATCTTTATTTTGAGTACAAAATCGGAATAAGCGTGTCTGATTTACCTAGTATATACGATAAAAGTTGAACGTGACAGTTATGGTTTAATATTACTGCAATAACAAAATTTCCATCGTGATCATGAATATATATAATAACATAATTATATATATATAAGAATATTATTTATAATTATATATAATATAGATAACAATATTATTTACAATTAATAATAATATTTACAATCAATATTTACAATCAATAATAATTATATTATATATAATATAATTATATTATATATATTTGCAATGATATAATTTCAAATAGAAATGCTTTCTAAATTATGCCGTTCAGGTATCATAAACCAACAGCAAAAAAGTAAAGGAATTACTCTCATAGCCATCATAAAAATTCTTCAGCTGATGTAAACCTGTTTTAATACTGTGAAGGCACTGATCATGAATTGATCTGTGACGGTATTATTAGCAAAATTCTAGCACTGCTGTATCTATGCCAAGCCTGCTATACAGGCTAACCAATGAGTTTGTTAGCTCTCAAATCTCCTCTTCAATCAATAAAAACACAAAAATTGGGCTAACAAACATTGATTGATTACAAGATTGTAGCTTTGGTGTAAAATGTTGTACTGCAAGAAGAAGAAAACTTCTAAAACTCTTTTAATTGTTTTGTAATATTAGCATAGTGCAATACTAGTTCAGAGTATACAACTCCAAATTTTTATGTATTTTATTCTAGTGTCAAGAAATGTGTGTACGCATAACAATACAATTCGTCATCCATAAACCAGATGCATCCACCAAAACTGCAGATAATTAGTTAAAGAAAATGTAGAGGAATCCCTTCACTAAGAGACAGAGTCAAACATGCATTACCTGACATATAAATCACTTGCGTTAAATTAGCCTATTCTCATAATGCCTTTTTATATAAATGATTATGCAATTTCTTTGGGCAAACTTTGTTGAGAATAATTCTACGGATGAGGAAGAATCAGCCAATCAGATTAGTGAATTTTAACTACCCCAGAACAATGGGATTATATAATCTACACATATATTTACTATGTTTCTAGGACACATGATGGGCATGTGTGCATCAATCAACGTTTGCATAAGTTTTCCGCAAAATGGAAACGACAAAAGTTCACAAGTTAGGCGAGTTTTGTTACTCGCAATTCTTTATGGAATGTTTTATGCTTGCGAATAATGGAAACGGTAATTAAACACGATGCGCAAGTAAATGCAGCGCAGGCTATACCATTCTAAACATTTTCAGACTTCATTCATTTTTATTTTTATTTGAGCAGTTCCAAATGTCGCTAAGCGTGCCAAAACTGCTTCGTTAAATATTGACCGTAAGTCAATAATTAGCAACGCAGTCATGTCGTTTTCTCACTTCATAACAAAGCGCCAGTGTTTATCCATATCATGCAAATGTCCATTGAAACACTTATCACATGGTAACTCAACGTGAGCACAACTCCAAATCTGCACCACGCATTTCTTGAAAACATAGTGATCAGGTACAATTTAAGCAGAGGAGAGGAAAATAAGTACTTGCCTGTTAATCGGTATCACTCAACCTTTGCAGATCTTAGAAATTGGTTGACTCAGTTGTCAGATTGCTTTACATCTGAGAGTCATAATCTTACAGTAAGTAATTTGAGTTTCTGGGCAAACTATCGCCGTTTTACCAGAGATGAATATTGGACAAAATCTAGTCAACTTTGTTAATGACCACTCCGTCCTCAACACCAAATTTATTGCTATTACCTACTAATGGTGTAGTTCAACTCTCCTACTAGTCGTCATAAACAATTAAACTGATGCCATGTTGGACATGCTTATTTTTACTTAACAGACTCTTTTTTTATGTTGTCTCATTGAAACGAGGCTGTGAGAATAATAAAAAATGTAGCCGGGAATATGAAGTCTCCTTCTCCAAGTAATCTAGCCTTAGATTTCTTTATAATCTCCTGTAAGATGTTATGATACACCAAACATTTTTTCGGAGTTCGTGAAAAATCAGGTTGTTTTAGCGTTTTTTAACGTTTTCCATCATAGACTATTTCCGTCTTAGACTATTTCCATTGTGGACCATTTCCGTTTTAAACTATTTCCATCTTAGACTATTTCTTTCTTCAGACAATAATAAACAATAAACTGATTATTTTGGCAATAATCAATTTATTAATTTCGGCTTCTATTATTAACATACCTACATGTATATGTATTTGAATAACGGTAAGGAGCAACATTGCTTTAATGGTTTGGACCCACAGACCTGTGTACTACAGGTTGGAGGTCAATTTTCAGAAATCCTACAGACATTTGCATGAGGAAAATTCTGCTAGAAATTACTTCGTCTAAATTAGCAATACATATCAGTTTACCTAGCCAACCAGGTACAGAAAAAAGCTATCTAGCCAAAGATAATATTGTTGTTAGCCGGACATGTGTCCGGGCTAGATTTCAACTCAACTTAACTCAGTCAAACAACTAAAGAAAACAAACAAATGAACTGACTCAGCACTTGGTAAAGGAGGACAAAACTTCCTCTGCCAGAATGCCTATAAAACAAGAAGCATTGAAAGAAAGAGGCAGAGCATCTTTGCGCCTTGTTCATACATTGTTTATTGCTTATACATACAAATACATATATATTTGACTACAACTGCCCAATTGATCTAGGTTATGTTGAAATGGCGAAAGATGGTATGGCTCCATGAAGCCATTTTCATGACTTCCTTTACAATGTGACAAATGATCATATCTTGCTGCGTAACTCCGCAACTCAAGGTTCAAGTTTTTTGACAAAAATCAAACTAGTGATTAGTCTAAACCATGTTAAATAAAGCAGCAGACACTTTTATTTGAATATGCATATTTTTATACGACTGATACCAAAGCATTAACAAGGTAAAGCGTTAAAAATATTCTAGGCATAATCTTTATGAATCTTAATCTTTATTAATCAATTAGGCATAATCTGATATGAATCTGTATTTGCTGAGGGACTAAACAATGAATACAATAAAAAACAAGATTAGACTGTGAACTAACAATAATAATAAGAAATAAGGTTAGACTGTTAACCAGAAAATGGGGCGCTAAAATTTATACTCGATTCATACATAAGAGATAAAAGCTAGACTGTGAACCACATCAGCTGAGACGTGTTAGATTGTGAGCCAGGACACTGTTCTACACTTACGTCAACTAGAATCAGAACTCTATGTAGTACTGATGAACATTGTAGTGAGAATCAAGAATTAACAGAACTCCGTTTGCAACACTTAGGCCCCTGATCTCTCCAGTTTCTTCCAGTTGAAGGGTTCGCTTGCTTAGGCTTCCTAAGCAATAGACAATTTTTATTTACTAAAGGTCTCATCAGACAATCTTTTACAATAGAAGTGTATTAACTTTGATATTTGCTGTGACTACTTACCTACGACAGTTATACTATTGAAAGTAAGTTTTAATAATCAACGCGCAGCATACTTGCAAGTAAACTAGAATTGAGCTTCAAAGCAGTCTAAAAATATATGACAATTTCCTTAACGTTTAAAATGTTAATAGACACACTAAACTAAAAAAGAAACCTGACCATGCTTTACACTTAACTGCGCCATTAACACTAGTCAATGCATTAACTACTAATTAATGCAGTAAATACTAACTGTTGCATTAACCACAAGCTAACACATTCATCATTAATTATTGCATTGGGATATAAGCGTTACTAATTGCATTAAAAAGAGGCATTAACTATTGCATTGAGAAACAGGTATTAAGTATTTTATTAACAATTATGCAAAATGCCACGCATGACAAGTAGCCATTGATTATTGCATTAAGAAATAATCATTACCAATTGTACTAAGAAATAGGCAATAAATGTCACATTAAAAACTAGCAATTAACTATCAAATTAAGAAAAATGCAGTAGCTATTACTTCAAGAAATGAGTTACCTACTGCATTAATAAACAATCATTTTTTATTGCATTAAGAAGTAGGTATTAGCTATCGCATTAGGAAATACCGTAGAACCTGTATTTGAACGCAACCTTTACTTCCACGCCACTTTTATTTAACTGCCACTATAGGATAAAAGTTGAAAAATACAGTGCCACCCTTTAATTGAACGCCACCTCTATTTAACCGTCACTTTGAAATTCTTTGAATTTAACAAACAAATAATAGGAAGTGATCAGTAGAAAAGTGACTACAAAATGGTACTAATGGTGACTCGGTAACATCAATAACAATTAATTCTTTTGTAGTTGCTGTTTGTATCAAAGTCAATTTTTTAATTCAAAAGCTTTATGATTTGTTCGTTAAAACTTTGAAAGCAACACCATAGAAATAATCAATAGCTATATCAGGTTAATAGTAGTTGCTAGTTTAACACGGTCTTGATACTTCAACGTGTGTGAAAAACTGTTTAGCAATTACAATGAAATCTGTATTATTTTTTTGGGCTGAACCTTCTGCTTAGCACTCATGTTCAAAATTACACGTGGTTTCTCTTTATCAGCACAAAAATGTATTCTTTATGGCAATGCGTAAAAATTCTGTTTTGCTAAAAAATTGTTTGGATGCTATTATTCACTAGTTCCTCGGTGCAGAAGAAAAGTTGAAGTTAAAAGATAATGTGGAAGGCATCGAACAGCCAGAAGATGAAATGGGTCCAAACAAAAGCAACAATCAGAATGCAATTGGTGAGCAAATAATGCAAACATTTTTGTTTGAAAAAATATTAGTTTTTGTTTTTGCATGTATTATAAATATGATTGAGGTTTGCTTATGATACTCTTTTTTAAATATATGTTTGTAGCATTTAATATATTATTATTCTATAACTAGCAAATTTGCAGATTTATAGCATACTATTTGATAGCACCGTAGCAGCTATCTAGACTCGGCTTATGATGGATCGGCGCTCATAACTCTTTTTCTATGACCCAAAAAGCCAGTTTTAGCTGCAAACTGAAGCAAACATATTAGTGCAATGAGTGCAATGAACTTTAATGCAACATTGTTAAGTAAAGCTATAAAATAAGAACATGCCTTGAATTTAGAATGAAATAAAAATGTGAAAGCTTCTACAATTGACAACGCAAGCTAACAGATCATCGCAGGTTAATTGCAAGCAAAATGTATTAACTGGTAAAGATATTACTCAGCTTCGAATGCATATTTATTTAGATATCTACAATTTAGAGAAACTGTAGCAGATTTCTTGCTTCCAAAAGGATTACTGATGCTCAGCCTAAAGGAAGTGCAAAATATAGGCCGAATTTGGTTCACCTGCGAAAGGGTTAAATCTATCTTCCAAAAATTCTGAAAAGCTGTTTAAAATCTACATCATCACCCTCTACTTGAACCTTTTTTGCTAATAAAGCTCCATTATGGGAAAAGGGTTGAAAAATTGAGTGTCATGGCATTCAAATATAGGTTTTACAGTATGCATTAACCATAGAGTTATCTCCCCCTATAGTAATAACTATACGAGCGTTTCCGGTGCCAACAAGGAGCGTTTAGGCCACGCCTCTTTTTTGTGCTAGTCAGTCGTAGTGATTGACTAGATCAATAACATCAGCCATGAAAAGGGTTAAACAAGGATCATGAATTCCAGTTGAAATAGTAATTAATGCTCATATTAAAGAAATGATGATTATAGTTTATTACTTTAATATATGCTTATTATTTAAAGCAATTCAATACCTACCAGGGATTGCTAAACATATTATGGAAATGTTTACTTTTTCATTTCCATAAACATAAATATTTCCATAATTTTAGGGAAATGGATATGGAAATTTTATTTTACAAGTATGGAAATAGTATGAAAATGAAAATAATATGGAAATGAATTATGGAAATGCTATGGACATGAATATAATATGGAAATTAATTATGGAAATGGAATTAATATGGAAATGAATTATAGAAATGGAAATAATATGGAAATGGAAATAATATGGAAATGAATTATGGAAATGGAATTAATATGGAAATGAATTATGGAACTTTTATGGAAATGGAAATAATATGGAAATGAATTATGGAAATGGAAATAATATGGAAATGGAAATACTATGGAAATGAAGTAGGGAAATGGAATTAATATGGAAATGGAAATAATATGGAAATGAATTATGGAAATGGAATTAATATGGAAATGAATTATGGAACTTTTATGGAAATGGAAATAATATGGAAATGAATTATGGAAATGTTATGGAAATAGAAATAATATGGAAATGAATTATGGAAATGGAAATAATATGGAAATGAATTATGAAAATGGAAATTGTGACATACACGTAATCCCTGATACCTACATGACTTGCCAAGGCACTGAATAGATAGCGAGTGAAAGTGAAGGTAATGCAAGCAGTTACTCATAGATAACATACATAGTCATACTGGGGTTGTATTACATTGGTGTGATGGGAAGCTAATCAACTGCCATCAATTATGAGCTGTACTACCCGGTGTTGCCCGAGTAATAAAAAAGTATTTGGACAGAAAATTTATTTTTATATAACATTTACTATTCTAACTTTTAAACTTCATATCATGAGAAAATATTTTTAAGCAGTTTAAATGAATTAAGAGGAAAAAGAAAACAACTCTAAAGGTTTGCAAGCTTTTTCAAACAACTACAACTTAAATTTCATATCATGAAAGAAGTGTTTTGTTGAAATAAATTAGGAAAAAAAAATAAAACTATAAATGTGTTTAAATGTAAAATAATTAGCAAGTAATGGCTAAATATAATCTGTTTAGCTATGATTACAATGAAATATTATTTAATAAATAAGGTAATAAAAAAGTCTATTTTATTTTTATATAATTATAGTTAGTAGAATTAAGTATGATTTATTTTTATTTAACATATAACAACAATTACCACTTTAACTTTCAAACTACATATTATAAAAAGTGTTTTGTGTAATTGAAATAAATGAAAAGAAGAGAGAAAATAAAAACAACTGTAAATGTTTTCAAGCTTTTTCAAACAACTACCACTTTTAAACTTCATATCATAAAAGAAGTTTTTTGTTAAAATGAATTAAGAAGAAAAATGAAACTGCAAATGTGTTTAAATGTAAAATAATTAGCAAGTAATGCTAAATATAATCTGTTTAGCTATGATTACAATAAAAAATTATTGTAATCATAGCTAATTTTTATTACTTTATTTAATAAATAAAGTAATTCACAACTACTTTTTATTACTTTATTTAATAAATAAAGTAATAAAAAGTCTATTTTATTTTTAAATAATTTAGTATAATTAAGTATAATTTATTTTTATCTAACATATAACAACATTTGCCACTCTAACTTTCAAACTTTTTGCTTGCTTACATCAAGCAAAGATGTCCACTAACTAGTGGACATCTTTGCTTCAAGCTAGTCTATGTATTTGATTGATATGTATTGAAATCTAATATTACATGCAAGGGCTGTTTGTGAACTGAGGTGACAATGAATCACTCTATCACCATACAATGTCAATACTTTCAGTTGATGGCAGTCGATTAGCTTCCCATCACACCAATGTAATACAACCCCAGTATGACTATCTATCTTATCTATGAATAACCAATGATATACAGCCCCTCATGTGTGGGGGCTGTATATCATTGGAGTAACTGATTGCATTAACTCACTTACTTAACACCATCTATTCAGTGCCTTTACAATGCATGCAGGTATTGAATTGCTTTAAATAATAAGCATATATTAGAGTAATAAACTATAATCATCATTTCTTTAATATAAGCAATAATTACTATCTTAACTGGAAATTCATGATCATTCTCATGGCTGACGTTATTGTTCTGTCGATCACTACGATTGACTAGCACAAAAAAGGGGCGTGGCCTAAACGCTCCTTGTTGGCACCGGAAACGCTCGTGTTGTTGAATGCACAGTTATCACTCTAGGGGAGATAACTCTATGGCATTAACTATCACATAAGGAAGCGGGCATTAAATATTGTGTTAAGAAATAGGCATTAACTATCGCATTAAGGCATAAGCATTAAAATTCGCATTAAAAATAGTCATTAACTATATCATTAGAAACATGCAATAACTATTGCATTACGAACTACTCATTAAATACTGCAATGAGAATTAGGCATGAACAATTGGATTAAGAAATAACCATCAACTATTTCACTATGAAATAGGTATTTACTATTGCCTTATGAAATACGCATAAATTATTGCATCAAAAATATGCATCTACCGAGAAAATTACCATAAAGACAATGTTAGTGTAAAAAAATGTAAATATACTCACCAGAATCAGGTGTGTGGAGGTTGATAGAAGCCTTGTGTTTGGAAGTGCTGACACAGTAGCAGAGCCCAGCTTCATCTGTTGCAATATGGGTGTATTTAGCCGCACTTACTAGCCAGAAAGTTTTAGCCCAAGTTAATGTGATGTCATATTTAACCATTGGCCCAATACTGGTGCGAATGAGAAGACAACCATCCAAACAACTAAAAATCTGCAATGCTGGTAGAGGAAGACGCACAGTACGAAGTTCAGCCCCGTTCAAATCGAAAACTCTGAGAACACTCTCTAAGGGAATGAGAACAATCAGCTCAGCTTCCTGAATTACCATTTGGCACTTTACCAGCCTGGTCGACATAGTAAAAAGCTTCTGAAGCAAAACAGGCTTGATTTCCGAATTAAATTTCCAAACAATGACTTCTCTTCTATTTTGCACCATTACAAAAACATCCATATGTTTTTGAGCCAAACACACAGTGCCAGGAAGGTCTAAAGAACATTTGACCAGCTTGCAATATGTGTCCATGAGTAGGACCTTTCTATCATGATACATGAGCAAGTTTCTTGAGTCAGTCAGGGTACAAAGTTCAGCCTTTAACCCGCAGTAAGTGCTTCCTGTGTAGAACTTACAGAGTTTTATTGGGATAAGTGGCCGAAGATTCACTCCAAGATCAGCTATTGCATCTATAAGAAAATAAAAAAGCATTTATGAAAAAAGAAAGATATCTATTGCTAAAGTAGCCAATGGCATGTGATCCTTGAAAATGGTGTCCAAACAATTGCCTACATTGTGATGAACATAGTACTGTCTACAGCCATTCCGAGAATCAGCATTTATACCTATTTTAGTTCGCTGAACTTGGAGCAAATAAGTTTGTGTTGTTTGTCAAGTCTGTTTGTCAAAGAAACTGGTGAAGTAATCTTTATAAAAAGAGAAAGATTAAAAAGAGGAGGCAACTTCAACTCTGAGCTTGAGATCATCATTAATTCTCTAAGCTTTACTGTAACTAGCATTTTGTAAAATTCAACGTTTTATTTGATGAAAACTGCTGGACCCAACATACAGAAGCTGATATTAACTCGCTTAGACAGTACTGAAACCAAGGCTCCTTAAAATACAACTTCTGTCCAGGTCCTCATCATCTGCTTCAGAGACATCTTCTCCGGGGCAGCTCGTGCTGGCCTCAGCTCGTGCTGGCCTCAGCCTCAGCTCGTCCTCCCACTCCTGATCTCCCTTGGGTGCAGCCACACCTACCGGCTCCTGTCCACTCAGGGCTTCTTTAGCTTCTTTTAATCTAGTTGTGACCGAAGTCAATAAATCCTGTAGCGAGGTGTTACTTTCTCTGTCCATCTTCTCAAGTGCTCTATTGTCGTCTAGGAAAAAGAAGTGTTTTAGAAGGAAAGCTTCGATCGCATCCGTGAGGACCGTTTTGCTGCCTTCCTGTTCAACCTCCAGACCGTTTTCCAACAATTCCATGGAGTAGTACACCCCATCTCCGTACCATTTCGGCTTCCTGGTGGTTCGGGCCAGCCTCGGATTGTGCCGTACCAAAGTTGATTGGATTGCGGGGTTGATAGGATCTGGTGTTGTGGTCTCTTCGGTCTCTACCGGATTTGCTTCAGGTTCCCCCGGAAATTTTTCCTGGGTGGCTGGATTGATTTCCTTGGAACTTGGAGGGCATCTTTGGCTTTCTCCTCCCTCCGGTTTGGCTGGATTTTCTCCTGAAGTTATCTCCTGCCCTCGTTTTTCTGCAGCCTCTAGCAGCAACCTTTCCTAGCTGGGAGGCGGCAATATGGGTACAGGGTCTATTCTGACTTCCTCTTGCCTTTTCTTTGGCCTGCTAGGTCGAGCTCCTTTCATGTTAAGACCTCTCCTTGGCTCCAGGGTGGCTGGGGCTTGCCCAAAATTTTCTGGGCAAACATGATAAGGTTTCATCCTTCCTTCACTCTGGATAGAAGACTGGCCCTGTCATTCCACCAGATATGTGTGGTTGCCCCAGGCCTTCCAGACCTGGTATGGTCCCACTAACTTCGCCTGTAGTTTGGGGTTTTCTCCCCATCTCCGGCGTTTATTCATGAGCCATTCCCAGTCGCCTGGGGCGTACAGCGGTGGCTTTTCCCGGTCCTCCTGTTTCTCTTCAATTGACTTTGTCGTAGTGCCTCGTGCACCGCCTGCAGCCTCTGCTGCACCTTAAAGGCGTGGTCATGAGCAGGAAAAAACTCAGTTGGCGGTGGGTGGCTTTTTAGCTGGTCCGGCAACCTCAGCTCCTGTCCCAACATCAACATGTTGGTTGTCTGTCCGGTTGCGGAGTGGGGGGGTGCCTCGGAATGCCCTCATCAGCTGGGAAAGCAGCAGGTCATACTCAGCCTGTCTCCGGGTCAAAAGAAGTGCCCTCAAGGAGTCCCCGAGTCCCCGATTGTTCTGTTCAACGATTCCGTGGGCTGTGGGTGATAAGGAGTCGTATGGGTTTTCCCCACGTTCCAGAGTTGGCACAGTTTGGCCATCAGTTGGCTCTCAAACTGCGCTCCCTGGTTCGTTTGGATCTGCTCAGGTAACCCTAGGTAGCAGAAGATCCGCTCATCCAGTGCGTTTGCGACCGCCAGGGCCGTGGTGTCAGGTAGTGCCAGTGCGTCCTGCCATTGGGTGAAGAGGTCGGTGAGAACCAGCGCCCACTTGTTCCCCCTAGGCGTGACCGGATATGACCCCACTGTCACACCGTAGATGTGGTGACACCCCGAGTTCTTATATACGACCCCTTGTGCCGGTCTATCAAGAGAAGATTAAAACTTTTCACTAGACGTTGCCTTTATTGCAAGTGAATAATGAATGTCCCAAGTCAGCAGCAAGTCAGTCTTTATATACTAAAACATTATTCCAGTAATTTCCAGAAAAAACAGCATTATTAGTCGGTTGCTAAAAATAGAATATTGCGTAATAACTGAGTAAGTGAACTGTGTTAATAAAGGAATAGTATGACTCAACCATGGATTGCGCAATACTACGTAAGGAATTTAACTATTGCGCAATGCAACATTAGCTATTCAACGATTGCGCAACATGCGTGTACAAAGGTAACAGTCTGATGCAGATTATATTGACATCCCCCTTTTTAAGAGGATTTCTCTAGAGTTGGAAATCTTTCCTAATCATAATCTGCAGACACACGGCTCATGAAATCGGCTCCAATGTTATCCTTTCCTTTGATATACTGAATCCGCATCCGATGTTCCTGTATTGCCATCGCCCATCTCATGATACGCTTGTTATCAAACTTTGCGCTATTCATGTAGGCTAGAGGGTGATGATCAGTCTGTAGCACAAACTCACGTCCGCTCAGATAAAGTTCAAACTTTTTGATAGCCCAAACTATCGCCATACATTCCTCTTCAATAGTGGCGTACCGTGTTTCTCGTGGTAAAAGCTTCTTACTGGCATAGCTTACAGGGTGACAAATTCCTTCATACTCCTGCATGAGGACAGCACCTAGGCCTAGCTCTGATGCATCTGTTCTCAAGATAAACATCTTATCCGGTTCTGGCAACTTTAATACTGGTGCATGCATGAGAGAGTTGAAAGATTTTTCTTGCGGCGTTTTCCAACTTACAACGTTTGGCATTCCCTTGCGAGTAGTGTCAGTAAAAGGAGCTGCTATCGTCAAGTAATTAGGAATGAAAGATCTATAATAGCCGGTCAATCCGAGAAACGAACGAATATGCTTTTTTGTCTTAGGGCGATGCTGCCTTCTGACTTTTTCCACGTTCTGCTGAGTGGGAGTTAGTTCCCCAGAAGATATATGATGACCAATGAAGTCCAAACTGGACGAAGCAATGACGCATTTAGACGGCTTTACTGTGAACTTCTCCTCTTTCAATTTTGAGAATAACTGTATCAAAGCGAGCTTATGCTCTTCCCATGTTTCAGTATAAACTAAAATGTCGTCAGTGTAATTCTCCACATTCTTGAGCCCGTATAGCAGCTTTCTCATTGCCCTTACAAATGTGGCACCTGAATTCATCATTCCGAAGGGCATTTTAAGGAACTCGTACACTCCAGAATGGGTAGTGAATGCTGTTTTTGGCACATCTTGTTTTCGCACCGGAATCTGCCAATAACCTTTTGAGAGATTAATTTTGCTAAAGTATTTTGCTTTCTCGAGTTTTTGAAATAGACCCTCTGCGGTTGCCATCGGCTCAGGATCAAACACTGTTACTTTATTTAATCTTCGATAATCCACACAGATGCGTTTAGATCCATCAGGCTTAGGAACGAGTACGATCGGCGCGGAATAAGGAGACTGGGATTTCTGGATGATACCTAGAGTTTCCATTTCATCGAGGTCCTTTTGTAGCTGTTCCCTTAAGGCGTATGGTACCGGATATGGTTTCTGTTTAATCGGTTCCTCACTCGTGAGATTTATTTTATGCTCTATTATACTTGTACTACCAGGTATATCGTTGAAGACTTCTTTGAATTGGCTCACAATTTTATAAACTTCCTCTTTCTCAGATGTGCTGAGTTGATCCCCATAATTGAGTGCGTTTGCACCTTCGCGATTTAAAGTAGGAATGACGTCTTCATATTTGTTTGATGAGGTATTCTTGCTAGAAAGGTCGGCACTTGTAATCCTGGCGCACAACGCATAATCTGCCTTATCCTCAGCTCGATCGTAGTATTTTTTTAGCAGGTTAGCGTGAAAGGTTTTCTCCTTTCCTTCCATAATACGAATCAAATAGTTGTTAGAACTGTGATTAGATTTAATGATGGAATAGGGTACTTTCCACTGCATCAACAGCTTGCTAGAGTGAGTAGGTAAAAGAACTAGGACCTTATCTTTATTTTGAAATTTTCTGTCCTTTGCATGTTTGTCAAAGTATAACTTATTTCGTTGCTGAGACTTTTTTAACGAGCATTGTGCCAAATTCATCATATCATCTAGCTTCTGTCTTAGCTCCAGCACATATTTGTATGTTGTCATAGTTTCTTCGTCTTGATTCTCTCCTGACCATAGCTGTTTTAGGATTGACATGGGTCCTTTAACAGTTCGTCCGTATAGCAGTTCAAATGGTGAAAAGCCTGTTGCTTCTTGAGGAACCTCCCTATATGCAAACAATGCCGCGTTGATAAAACGGTTCCATTGTTTAGGATTGTTGGCACACAGCCTCTTCAGCATAGTCTTCAAGGTCCCATTAAACCGTTCTACGAGTCCATTGCACATTGGATGATAGGGTGTGGTCGTTAGCTGCTGAACTTGAAGAAGACGAGATACTTCTTTCATGAGATCTGAGGTAAACTGTGTGCCCATGTCAGTTAGGATTTCCTCTGGTATTCCCAGTCTGCTGAACATGTCAAGGAGTGCTTCGGCGACTGCTTCGGTTGAAATGTTTTTTAATGGTATAGCTTCTGGGTATCGGGTCGCATAATCGACTAAGGTTAGTATATATCGGTGTCCGGATTCACTTGCTGGAATGATGGGTCCGACCAAATCGACAGCAACTCTTTTAAAGGGTGTATCAATGAGCGGCATCGGGACTAGCTTAGATCGAGAAATGTTTCCTTTCTTGATGGTTCGTTGGCAAATATCACAAGACTTGCAAAATCGCGTCATGTCGCCATGCATTCCTGGCCAGTAAAACTGTGTCTGTATTCTGTTAATTGTTTTCTTTACCCCAAGATGTCTGGCTAATGGTCCTTCATGCGCCAACTGTAAAACTTTACTCCTCAAGCATTGTGGCACCATTATTTGAGCTACCTCTTTCCCGTTGTTGTAACTTGGATGCCGATAGATTCGGTATAAAAGTCCACTCCTTGTAGCAAATGAAACGACTTGGTCGCCTTTGTTGATGGGATCCATTGTCCAGTATTTGTTCATCTCTGCATCTTCCCTTTGCATTTTAATGAGTTCTTGGCGAGTTACGTCAACCTCCTTGATAGGTTTACCAACATTTAGTGGTGACAACGGTTTTTTAATA
This sequence comes from Watersipora subatra, assembly GCF_963576615.1. Lineage (NCBI taxonomy): Eukaryota > Metazoa > Bryozoa > Gymnolaemata > Cheilostomatida > Watersiporidae > Watersipora > Watersipora subatra. The sequence goes on from NC_088709.1 coordinate 58,656,129, forward strand.
ACCTTTTTCTGTGATCTAGTGGTGATAGCTGCTTGTTCTGACCAGTCTCTATCAGGATTGTTGTAACATCGAGCTCCCGGAATGTTACCAATTAGAAGTGGGTAGAGTGGATCTTTAAGTGCGAGTGCTTTAGTTTTTCCACTGTAATAGGGAGAATTGATTTCGATCACTACTTCAGGTGCTTTTACAACACTTCTGTCTGCCATCTCTATCCATTGATGTTACCCAGTCCGTTGGTCTTTTCCAATCAATGCTTCTTTAATAATTATCGTTGAGCAACCTGTGTCTCGCAGTACATCTACTAGCTTCCCATTGACTATCCCTTTGACGGGTTGAACGCCTCCTTGCTCTGTGAAGCTCTGGTCAGAACAGCATGCCACGGGTGCATATCTTTTCCCATCTAAGGTGATAACATTATCCTCTTTTTGCCGGTCGTCTTCTTCCTGGAGTGCTGCTGCTCGCTGCTTATATCTTGGCTCAAGGGGTTTTCTTTTACACTCTTCTAAACCATGCCCCCCTCTTTTACAAAACCTACACCATGTTCGGTCATTGTTTTTCTGGTTAGGACAATTGCTAGCTAAATGTGTAGTTGATTGGCATCGGAAACATCTCTTCTCTGTTGTCAGTGTTTCTTTTTCTCGTTTCTCCTGATAGAATTTTATTTTATGTGCATGTAAAAAACGCTCTGCTGTTTCTGCTAGCCTGGGAAAATCGTAGTTGAGGTCTTTTTCCTGCTCGTTTAGGTGACAAGCTAGCTCTTTTGGACAGGCTCGGATAAACTGTTCTCTTACCGCAAGATTTCTAGCATTCTTCCAATCTTTTGCCATTTTTGTCATTTCGAACCATTTGTCATAGTAGGTTGTGATCCGTACCAATAGTTGGCTAGGACTTTCATCTGGCAGGGGCCGAACTGTGCGAAATTTTATTCTGCATCCATCTTCTGTAAGGTCATACCTCTTCATCAGTTGTTTTTTTAAAATGTCATAGTCTTGAGCATCTGTTTCATTCAACCGTGAGTATACTTCCAGTGCAGCTCCAGATAGCAAAGCACTGAGATACGTTGCCCAGTCCTTTTTATCCCAGGCTTGATTTGTTGCAAATCTCTCAAACCGCTGTAAGTAGCTATCAATAGTGTCTTTTCCATCTACAAACACTGGCAGCTTCGGGAGCCTTCTGGTAGATTCTGTTGATGCTGTTGAATTGAGTCCTGGTGAGTGTGAACGTAATTGTTCGTTAAATTCGGCTTTTTTTAACTCAAGTTCGTAATCTAACTCGATTTTCCGTAGTTCAATTTGTCTATTTTTGTCTCTCTCTTCTGCTTCTCGCTGTTTCTCTCTTTCTTCTGCTTCTCGTTGTTTCTCTCGTTCTTCTGCCTCTCGGTGTTTCTCTCTTTCTTCTGCTTCTCGCTGTTTCTCTCTTTCTTCTGCTTCTCGCTGTTTCTCTCTTTCCTCTGCCTCTCGCTGTTTCTCTCTTTCTTTTGCTTCTCGCTGTTTCTCTCTTTCTTCTGCTTCTCGCTGTTTCTCTCTTTCTTCTGCTTCTCGCTGTTTCTCTCTTTCTTCTGCTTCTCGCTGTTTCTCTCTTTCTTCTGCTTCTCGCTGTTTCTCTCTTTCTTCTGCTTCTATTTTCAGTTTTTCAAGTTCTCTATTTTTTTCCCGCTCTATTCGTTGGAGCTCTTGCTGTTCTTTAATGAAGTTCTGCAGTGGCTCTGCTTCGTATCCCATTTCTTTTCCAAGTTTGATGAGTTCTGATAAGCTCGCCATCTTGAGTTTAGCTCAGTTGAAGTAATTTCTAGTTTTTCCAGAATAGCTCTGGCAAAGGTAAAACGATTCCAATCGTAATGATTCGTAGATTCTTGGATGTAATATCCACCAATGAGATCACCTACTAGACCCCTGGTCCTCAGAATAATTCTGGCTAAGGTAGATGATCCCGGACAAGCCCCCAAATATGTCACACCGTAGATGTGGTGACACCCCGAGTTCTTATATACGACCCCTTGTGCGGGTCTATCAAGAGAAGATTAAAACTTTTCACTAGACGTTGCCTTTATTGCAAGTGAATAATGAATGTCTCAAGTCAGCAGCAAGTCAGTCTTTATATACTAAAACATTATTCCAGTAATTTCCAGAAAAAACAGCATTATTAGTCGGTTGCTAAAAATAGAATATTGCGTAATAACTGAGTAAGTGAACTGTGTTAATAAAGGAATAGTATGACTCAACCATGGATTGCGCAATACTACGTAAGGAATTTAACTATTGCGCAATGCAACATTAGCTATTCAACGATTGCGCAACATGCGTGTACAAAGGTAACAGTCTGATGCAGATTATATTGACACCCACTAGGTCCACGGCCACTTTCTGCCAGGGTCGTCCAGCGTAGAGCCTTATTTTTCCTGCGGTCGCCTTTGTCCCTCCATGCATTGTGGCCTGGCACACCTCACAACTCTTGATGGGCCGTCTGACTGTGGCCGTCAGTCCGGGCCAGTACCAAGTCAGCTGGAGGCAGCTTATCATTCCTCCCACCCTAGAGTGAACTAGGGCATGCGTTTGCCACACCGTAGTCTCCCGCATGGCCGAGGGGCAGACGGCGCGCCGCCTGGCGTGGTCCTGCGGGGCCACATGTGCTTCCAGAACGCCGTCTTGTTGTATGCACAGAAAACCTCGCATGTGATGCAGGATATCCAGCTCTCTGCTCCCGACTTCCAAGTGTTCCGCTGGCACCTCTTCTCCTGTGGCGATGGCATGATACATGATGGCCACGGGTCTTTGTTCGGTGGCCTGTGTCCTTGCCAGCTCGCCCTTTGGTCCTGTCATCCCTGGTGTGGCCGGCAGCCCCTCGGAAAAACCTCTGGCACCCAGGTTCAATCCTGCCACTGTTGGGGTGGGAATCCTGTGCAAGTTGCCGGCCGGCCCTCCGGGGTATGCGACGTTGCCCAGGGTCGATCCCGCTCTGTTGAGAGCAGTATTTCGATCCAGGCAACTGATCGGTACCCACACGGCTAACGGCCCTTGTTCCTTGCCAACTCCTCCTTCCGTGAGGGGCCCCTGTTCCTCTGCTCAATGCTCGCGCATTGCCGGCAGTCTTCGCAGGTTTGCCTGCTCAACCCATCTGCATTCCTGTGGCAAGTCCTTGACCAATGCTCCAGAATGTAGCAGAACTCAGCCAGAATCTCAAGCCATAAAGCTACCTGGTTTGACGGTTCCCTCCTCCTGCATAGCCACTGGAGTGACACGTGGTCCGTCTGTAGGAAGAATTCCTGGCCATACAAATACGGCCGAAAGTGCTTCAATGCTTTTACCACCGCAAGCGGCTCCCGTCAGGTGATGCAGTAATTGCGTTTCGAGGAGGTGAGGATCTTGCTGTAGTAAGCAATGACTCTCTTGCAGCCCTCCTGTATTTGGGACAGCATGGCCTCCACTCCACATCCACTGGCGTCTGTGTCCAGGATGTACTGCCTCTAGGAATCTGGGTAGCCCAAGATCGGGGTGGTGCTGACACTATCCTTCAGTGCGTTGAAGGCGATCTGTTCCTTTTCCGTCCATCTCCAGGGCTCTCTTTTTGCGGTGAGTTGGTGCAAGGGATGCGCTATAGTGGCAAACTCTGGGATATACTGTCGGTAGTAGCCGACCGTTCAGAGGAATCCTTGAAGTTCTTTCACTCCGCACGGGCTCGGCCATTCCGTGACTGCCTTCACCTTGTTGAGGTCTGTAGAGACTCCATCCTGGCTTACTATGTGGCCAAGGTAGTGGACCTGGGGTTGCAATAGTTTGCAATTGGACGGCTTTAACTTCATTCGGGCCTTGTGGAGTCTCTGGAAGACCTCCTTCAGCTGATGCAGATGCGTATCAAAGTCCGGGGCGATGACTATAATATCATCTAGATACAGTAGCAGCGTTCTCCAGTGGAGGCCGTGTAGCACACATTCTATGAGTCTTTTGAAAGTGGCGGGGCGGACGTCAGTCCGAAAGGCAACACCTTCCATTTCCATAATCCAAACTGCGTCAAGAAGGCCGACTTCTCCTGCGCCTCTGCATCCAGGGGTACCTGCCAGTACCCGCTCACCAGGACGAGCGTGCTAAAAGAGCGGCTGCCGGACAGGGCGTCCAGGCTGTCATCAATCCTGGGTAGAGGGTTAGTGTCCTGCTTGGTGACGCCGTTTAGACGCTGGTAGTCGATGCAGAAGCGCCACTTCCCATCCTTCTTTAGACCAACACCACAAAGAAGCACCAAGCTTTTCCGGCTGGCCCGATCAGCCCCCGCTTGAGCAGATCCTGGACCTGCCTTTCGGCTTTGGTCTCCTTCTCTGATCCGAGTCTGTGGAGAGGGGGTTTGCCGGATTGGCCAGGTGCCCTCCTAAGTTGAAAGGAATGTTGCACCTCAGTGGTCTTTCTTACGTCGTCGTCACCTTTACTGAACACGGTGGCTTATTGACTCAGCAAGGAGGCCAACCTTGCCGTTTGACCCGTTCCCTCACAGTTCGGCTGGGCCGCCTAGAAGTTCCTCAAGGTGAGCCGGCACTCCATTGATTGAAGTCGGACCGGCTTCACACAGTGAGGGATTGTCCTTTTTGATCTGCGGGGTCTCCACTCCCGTGTAAGTGCCGATAGTGGCTCCGGACCGGAAAATCAATGGCCGTGCCATAGCATTCATGCAGCGGGTGATGACCTGTTCCCTGGGTCCTGGCTGATTCAAGCTACTTGCTATCGGAGGTCCGTCGGGAAATCCTCTGATCAGTCCCATGGGGCAGTAATTTTGCATGATGATGCGACAGTGCATTGCGATATCTGTCCAGGGAAGGGAGAACCACTACCCCCCTCATCACCTGTACCTTGCTCTGTAGCAGCCGCCCATGTTGATCCGTGCAGACTAACTGTCTGCCATCCACTCGGACTGCCGACTGCTCAAATTCGAGAGAGCACTGATGGGCCATGAAGAATGACATCCCGAGTATGGCATCCTCGCTCAAACAGCTAACCCACAAATACTTCATCTGTCTTTACATTCCTCAGGTGGATGGCCAGACGGATTATCCCGTAGAATGGGAGCCGTGTTTCGTCAGCCAATAGTCCATGGCTGTCACTTTCCTCAAGTTGGTCCCGTACGGCTCCTGTCAATCGGTCAAATACCTGGTTATTGATCAGGTTTGTGGTGCCTCCTGCGTCTAAAAGAAACTGGATGGGCTGCCCCTCCACTTTTTCTGGGAGGAATTAGCTGGTGGAGTGAGGTCGGCTGAGGGCTTGCACCCTAGAGGTGTCTTCCAAGACATATTCCAGGAAGTTTGAGAGCTTTCCTTTCTGCGGTGATGCAGGGTCAGTCCCTTGGGCCGTCTTACGTCCGGGGTAGACCCGCGGCTCCTGTGATTGCCATCCCCAAGCTAGAGAAGGGGTTGGCCCTGCCGCCTTTAAAGCAGACTTCAGATCGTTCGGTCCAGTAGAGATGGTTCTCGCTGTATGGGGTTGAGAGAATTTTGCGGTCACCCTCCTTCTTTTCGGGCTACATCCCAGGGGCGTAGGCGGTATCCGGGACAGTGAAAATGCCCAGATTGGCCTCACTCAAAGACTGGTTGTAGTTTCGTGTTTCCACAGGCCTTTCCTGCGCACGAATTTTCCTCGGCCTAGTTCTTGCTGGTTGAGACCAACCATCGGCTGTCACTGAATCCCGTGTAGTCATATTGTGTTTTTGAGGTTGTTTGACCTTGGTACGGCCAGTAGTCGGAGCTACTGCTGTGGTCATTTTTCGGTTCCCGAAGCCGACTTGGTGTAGCAAGGGCAATTCTTCCGTACATGCCCCGGTTGCCCAAATCCCCAGCAAAGGGTAGCTGGCTGGCTCCTCCTCTCGGTTAGAGTGCGAACCTGCTCCTGGAGCCGTTCCACCTTGTCCGTGAGAGTTTGGACCAGCTGGGCTAGTTGTCCTATAGCATCGGTTTTTATCCAACTTCACCTGGTCGGAGGTTCCTCCCTCCAGGGTTCGTGCCGAAGATCCTGTTTCCGATGATTTACACTCGACGATGATTTACTCGATGATTTACACTGTGATCCTGATCCGAAGATTTACACTCGACTCCTTGGATCTGGAGGTAGTCATTCCTGGCCTGTACAGCATCAGCCAGCATGGGCGTATGTACGACCAACAGATTTTGCTACAAGGCAGGGTCCCTTAGTGAGCTGCAGAAGGTCTCCATAGCCATACTATTTTGGTGTCGATTTGGCAAGTCCCCGTACACAATGCGTACCAACCACTCGACCTCAATAGCATGCTCCTGAAGTGTCGTCCTTTCCTCTCGCCCAAGGGCGTTAAGCTGGCTTAGTGCCTGCTTGGCGGATAGCTCAAATCTTGTCCGGAGGGCATTGAAAATGGCCTCCTGGTCCTGGGCCCATCCGAAGTCCTCAGCCTGTTTGCCCAGTACTTCCTGGAGGTGCAATAGGGTTGCTCCTTCCATCCACTGGTTGGCGTCGGCTGCCTCCGTGAAGCGAGCAATGAAGTACTCCACATCTCCCTTTCCAGTGTACTGGGGAGTCCTAAAACATGGTGCCGGTTCCTGAGCCCTTGGCATCAGTAGTACCCGTTCTAGTGCCTTGACTAGTCAGTCGGGTCCCGGGTCAGCACTTCTTGCTTTCCTATTGGCCATGTCTGGCTTTCAGTAGGTTTCTGCTTTTTTTCCAGAGCAGTGCCTCTACTGTGTTTGTGGCTGTCGGCTCCTTTCCGCGTTTCTTCCAGCAGGAAGTTCTTTCGGTAGGAGCTCGCTGCCTCCTTAGGAAAGTCCTGTCAGAGCCTTTAGTAGGTTTCTGCTCCTGGAGCAGTACATCCACTGGGTCTGATACTGCAGGGCTTTCCGCAGCTCTCTCTGAGTTTCTTCCCATAATAAGTTCTTCCAGTAGGAGAACGCTGCCTCCTCAGGTAAGTCCTGTTGGAGCCTTAAATAGGTTTCTGCTCCCGGAGCAGGGCATCTACTGGGTCCGATACTGCAGGGCTTTCCACAGCTCTCTTTGGGTTTCTTCCTGTTGTCAGGAAGTTTTTCCAGTAGGAGCAGTGTCGCCGTTTTCAGGCGGCTCAATTCATCCAGAGTTTAGTAATCATCCCAGTGTCCAGTGATCCTGATGCAAGTCCTGTGGTGGAATTTTTGAGATCGTCAGCGATCCCACTGCTGCCACCAGTGTAAAGGTTTTGTGCGAACTTCCCTTTCCTCCACTAGTACAAGACTTGGTGCATGAGTTTATACATATATTTTCTGCTTAGTTCATAAGTTGTACAAGAATGCTCAAATAACAAGCAATGAACAGGCCCAGAACAGCTCTGCTCTTCTAAACAAATGTTCGAGCTTATATAGCTAGTAAGCTCCGCCTCTGTTCTACATGACTGGACCCGGCTCGGTCTTGACTTGGCTCGGTCTTGACTCGGCTCGGTTTTGACTCGGCACGGCTCTAGCTTGGCTCTGATTTCATTATTCTGCTTGACTGAGCACAGCCCGGCTCGGCTTAGCTCAGCCCTAAGCTCAGCTCTCAGTGGATCACATTCCACAACAATAGCATCATTTTGAAAAAAACTCAAAAAATTGGTAAGTTCTTTCATTCAATGAACTGATTTATTTAAGCTCATAAGCTAGGTGTTTATTAAACCCTTTACATTTCAAAACCAACTATATCATAGCAATAAGCTAGCCTCAGCATATCAAACCCGTGTTAGTGCGTGTGGTTTTACTTTGCGATAGACCTCTTTAAAATTCTTTTCTTTGTTTTTAAACTTTGATAACAACAACCAGCTATTAACTTGAGTAATTACGATCGGATCGGGACTATTAGCTTTGCTAAAATAACTGATTAGCACTCATGTGCAAGCTGTACCCATGACCAAAAGTTTTGCTTATGTACCTTACACAAAAAGCATGTACTCTAAATTACTAGACGGAAAGTTTTGCTTCACTAAAAATGTTTAGACGCTAATATCGGCTAGTTCAGAAAAGTTGAGGTTGGAAGACAGTGCGGAAAGTATTGAACAGCCAGAAAAATATGAAATGAGTCAAAACGAAAGCAACAATCAAAATGCAAATGGCCGAGTAAATGATGCAAATATATGTTTTTAAGTGCTAATTTACTTTCTGCTTATATTATGAACATTATTTGTTCATGACAGTTGTGTTAAATATATATCTGTAACATTTGATTGATTGTTATTATTATATAACTTATAAATTTGTTGTTTTATTGCATACCATTTAATAGCATCAATGCCGTTATTTAAATTCAGCTTTCGATGGATCAAGGCTTATTAATCTTCTTCTAGTGCACATAAAAAGCTAGTTTTAGCTGCAAATGATAGCAAATATACCAATAAATGCTATGAGCTCTTGTACAACCTTGTTAAATATGGTTACAAAATGAAAATTAATAATAACTACAATTAGACAATTTTCGTATGTTAACTGCAAGCAAATAATGTGAGCTTGCAAAAAAAACTCTCAACTCTTTAATGTAGATTTATTTGGCAAACTACAACGACTGAGAGGTATGTCATACCAAACTTTTTGTAGCTATGTCCAAAGTCCCAGTTGGCTATTACTAGGTTTAGTGGGCTAAAAGCTTCAGAGCCATATGTGCTCGGTTTTGAAAGATTTTACTCTTTTCACGAGTTATTTTCAAGGTGGTACTATGTTTGAATTTTTTTTAACATTTTCAACATGAACAGTGACTTAAATCTCTGCATACATTAAAATAAAATTTACATAAGCAGATTAAACTTGCCTCTTTTAAGAAGAACCATTGAGCGAATACCACTAGTTTCTGTTTTAATTTCCAACGTCTGTTCGACTTCTGCCTTAGTTCTCTTTTTTTGCTTGATAAGGTCTGTTACGTTCATTCCCTCTACTTGCTTGTTGAGTTGCTCATGAACTTTTTGGAGCTCATGTTCATTTCTTTGTAACGTTGCATCGTGTAAAGAAACCTGGTTTGCTATCTGCTTTGGATATTTTGTCACTTTTTCCTTCATAATCTCAGCCTGCTTTCTGATGTTTGCTATCTAAAACAATTGTGACAAAACATATAACATTGAGCATAAAATTCTTCCTGAAGCACATGAATCTTCAAACATGATAACAAACCTGAGCTTCAGCTGCCAAGTCGATGGCCTCCAACATTTCAGCAAGGTTGTAGGAGTCAGTGAACTTCTGGTGTGCATCTAGATTTGCTAGACGCTCAGTGAAGAAGTCATCAAGGCACTTATCAACTGATATCAAAGATTCATTGTATTCTTTCATAACTTGTTTTGCTGCCGTAACTAGGGAAAGCAATTTGTGCTGACCACCTGTACAATATAGAAATTATCACGTCAGCTGACAATACTCGTTAGTGTCCGTGCATCTGCTTGTACAATAAATTTTCAATTTTTGTTGAACAATAGATCATGTTTTTTTAGTTCAATAGCTGTTACACATCCATCAAAAGTGGTATGTTATTTTGCTTTAATTTAAAAGCTCTCATAAAATAGCCTGAAACATTGTTCTTGAAAGCTTAATACCCTGATATAATGTAATAATTGGCATGGTACATGTATATGTAATTGCATTGTGTATTATAAACATAAATACTTATTCCACAAAGTTTCAAAACTTTAACATACTTCAAAAATAATTTAACTACAAGTTTCAGTTCTGGAATGTCATCAGCCCATGATTCAAAATGATTCTATCCTCACTTTTTATGAACATGTGGTCATTGGTTCACAATATTAATGAGCGCTTATTAGCAAGGTGAAGGCAAATATGGGGTAAGTTTTTAATTTTCCATACAATTATTTTTGCGATAACTTATCACAATTGTACCATTGAAATCTACCATCAAAGCGTAACATACAAATTTTTTCCATAACGAACTGTCATTCACATTATATGTCTTGTTATATATATCTCACCTAATATTTTTTCGGACAACTGATCATGTATAAGTTATAATAAATTTTTCATTTGCTATTATCTGAGAACAAATACTCTTTTAATTGAATCTGTTACTAATTATTCAATGCTAAATCACATCATTGTTTGTAAGTTTTCACACACATTTTAATGTGTGCATTGCAGTGAAGTGTTTATTGAATTATTTTATTTATCCACCTTTTATTGAGTTATTTTTATCATATTGGCAATTTTAGTTCCCATCATAATAAAGCATACTGCACACAGCTCTGATGTTCGTCTTTTATTTTATATATAAAATACATTTGACTTCAAATGAAAACCTGTTTTTAGCTATTAAAAGCATTGCATTCTAGCACAAACACCAAGATAAACCAAAAATATTTGGTTGCTTTAAAAAACTTTGCGAGTTTTAAATATAACCACTATTACTTCTGCTTTCTGCTTAAATGAAGGAAGCGATTTACTATCCCTAAAATTCTCACGCATGTCACTGAGTTTTAGCTTATCCTAGAATATTAACATGCTGAAAAATCAAGCAATAGGTGTTTTGTCAGATTTGCAGGCAAAGTATGTTACGGTGCATGTTAAGTAAAAAAGTTTCTACCTAGTAATAGTGTTTTTTTTATAAAATTTTCTTTTCTGCTGAATGTTTGCTAAAAAGCATAATTGGAAACTTTAAAGCTTATTTAATCAATTTGGACAATAAAATAACAATAAGTGTTTTGGTCCTAAAAACAACGCTCGCAGTTTGATGTGCAGTGAAAGATCATGATGAGGAATAATTATAAGCACAATTATTCCAAGTTGTGGCAAGATGACTGATTGGTTTAGTAGTAGTGCACTTGGCCTAACATCCGTGTGTCCAAATGTATGGGTTTCATGTATGTACTCGTGAGATGCAGTCTTTTTCCTTAATGACCAGATGATAGTATAGAACTGGTTTTTATTATAGTACACATTCAAACTAGTTTAATTTACTAGCTTAAGTTACTCAAATTCATTGGATAAATAAACTTTGCCAATAACAGCTAAATTACCTGCCTATGTTTATAAGCTGTTTTTAATCATGATCAAACGTTCAGCATAAGAGGTAAGGAATGTTTTTCAACAATCTACTTTAGTTAAGCCTCGAGCTTTCAATTATTTGAACCATGCAATGGCCAAAATTAAACAAACACCTTCATTTAAAAGTTAGAATAGTAAATGTTGTGTATTTTGATAAAAATACACAATATTTACTATTCATTATTATTATTTACTATTTTTATTCAAAAATAAAAGATGTGGAATTATACAAAAATTTGTCAAAGGAAGATATTTATTTTACTGAAATATATGTAAAAAAAAGACTCTTAGACAAGAAACATCACAGATTGATATTTGAATGAATTTTACAAAAATAATAACATATGTTTGAAATGTAAAACAGTAAAATCAGGAACTAGCATCAAAATACTTAGAAAGGAATTTTTTTTTAATATGTAAAAAAAGTCCAACATATGGACTAGAAAGGATATCGTAGATCGACATTTGAACATACTTGACAAAAAGAATTGCTTACCTAAAATACATGCATGTAAAAATAATATATTCGAAAGAGTCAAATACTTCAATACAGTAATCATAAAAATAATACAGTAAAATTGCAAACACATGCTTTATCATAGCAAGAGTTGTTGGTTTTGAGAGACACCTTTCCTAACCTAATCTAAAGTTAACTAGAACGCTAAAAGTATGTCAGTAAATAGGAATTCATGGAAAAATATTAGGCTGACAACTTATCTAGCCTAACTTAATTCTATCTGTATTTTCTGGCCTATATATCCTGAAGTGGCTAGGTAACATTTTTCCTAATTATTATGACTGCCCATTTAGTTCTTTTTTATCCCAAATGTTTTCTTGATGTTGGAAAATAATTTGTTAGATGAGCGTATAGACATTAAGGACTAGTGATGGCTATATTCAAATCCATTCTCGGGAATGGTATTTTTATTTCATTGCACAAGCTGTTAAACTTTTTGCTTTTAACAACGTAAAGCCATACTCTTATTTCAGCAAAAGCAACAAAACTCCTAATTACACAAATTAAATAAATGTATTTCATTCTTTAACTATTTAAATATGCAGGTTTGCAATTGAAAAGTAGGGTTGCCAACAAATTTTGATAACTAAACCGTAGATACACTACAGATCCACAATGAGACCAAAAACAATACTGCTGACTCCACATCCAATATTGGACTACTTATACAGACTAGCTGTGCTACCCGGCGTTACCCGGATAATAAAAAGACTTTGGACAGAAAATTGAGTTGCATTTAACATATATAACAACATTTGCCATTCTAACTTTTAAACTACATATCATGAGGGAAATGTTTTGCGTAGTTGAAATAAATTAGGAGAGAAAATAAAAACAACTGTAAATGTTTTCAAACTTTGTCAAACAGCTGTAACTTTCAAACTTCATATCATGAAGATATGATTTTGTGTAGGACAAGATCTTTTCTTCAGAGGCATTAGAAAATGTATAACTTCTGAAAATACACGTATTTAAAAGATTAATAAAAAATATGACAGAATATGGTAGTACTGCATTTCGTGGTTAAAATTTTATTAGAAATTTTATTATATAAATAGATAAAATAGATATAAATAGTGTAAAAGTTTGATAAAACTGTTTTACTCAAAGTTTCATGTAAAGACAATTTTCAGATACAGTAATAACATAGAAGTTAAAATATACTGTTTCACTAACCTAAAATAGATATAAAAAGTGTAAAAGTTTGATAAAACTCTATGACTTACAGTTTCGTGCTGGTGGTAAAATAACATGCACTCGTCGGACACTGGTGATAATTAATGCCTGTTGGTTCTTATATATTATTATAACCAAATAATTCAAAGTAAGCTAAACTGTTAAAGTCATTATAGATAATTTTGAAGGTTGAAATTTAGAGAGCATGAATTTACTTAAATGGCAGCAAGATGAGATAAGACCTCGTTTGTTGTTAAGACTAGCCATTTCTGGTTTGCATAGGATGTAATTCTTCTCAACGATACAAAGGTTGCACACATATTTCTCATTATAGTTTGCAGTGGCATTGGTGATTATTCGCCAGTCGATGTTGTATTCGATGTCGTTGTCTTTAAGCTGCCAAACATATTTGCTGAGTTCAGTTGCCAGCCTTTTACTTTGGTGCCTAAAAGATGTGGTATGATTGCTATACCTTGTTTTGAATGTGGTCGATGTTAGGCCGGTGTAAGTTTCGATTGAATTGTTGGATCTGATAGTAGCCTGATAGATAATATTATGAGCCATGCAGTCACCGCCCCATGGGCAATCGGTTTTGGTTCTACAGCTGCACGTTTTTGTGGTTGTGTTTTCAGTTGGTGTTTGTTGTTTGTGTAGTAGTTTGCTGTTGTGGCTGTTTATGATGGAAGCAACGTTCGACATGCAGCTGTAGCTCAGTTTGATGGTATTGTGGTTAAATATTTTCTTTAAAACAGATTGATCGTTAAATTCTCCGTCTAAAATTCTGAAAAATCTGTTTCCGATATTATTGGCCAGATTACTGCTGTACGGGGATTGAACCATGTGATGTTCCGGCATCGGGTGGTTATGTTCTGCTTAGGTGTTCTAGGTTGGAATGTCAATATGTGTTTATGTTGACTTTCATAAATACACTTCTTTTGTATATATACTGTATATATATATATATTTCTCAAAGTATGTAAATGTATGTAAATATGAAAGAGCAAGGAATAACTGATACTTGTAATGTTACACAATAAGGCTTACCGTGAATCTTACAGATAATCTAACAGATAATCTTACAGAGAATCTAACAGATAATCTTACAGATAATCTTACAGATAATCTAACAGTAATCTTACAAATGTTTGTAGTAAAATGTGAAGTTTATTAAAAATTACTAATTGGTTAAGGTTAGAAGGCACCCTCAAAATAGTATTTTTTTCCAAAAGAAATTATTTTCAAGAAAAAACATGTTTCCTATATAGTTCGAGTGTGCTCTTTCCATTGCTGCCACTAAAAAGTATGTCAAACCACTTTAAAACACTTATAACTTAGACTGAATGTTGGCCACTTCCAGAGACAATTTGCCCGAGATATTGATCGCTGCCGGGGGTACGTAGAAACAAGGCAGCTGAACCTGTGGTAATTGCTGCTAGGAAGGCAAACAGAAGGTCAGCTGCACCAGATGATAATACATATTTAAGTGGAGGGTTTTAAAAGGGTATGAGACAATCCATCTGCCCATAACTGTAAAGAAATCATCCGTCTTCTTTTCCCAAACTTTAGGACAGGTTTTCTCATTATTGGCTTTTTGTCAGTGTTTTCAATCTTTAACACGCTGTCATTTTGTCAATTTTAAAGATGTCGACTTGAAATGTTGTATGGCTAATCCTTGAAACCTAACTGATGTTTTTATGGCCTCAGAATTTTTCTTCTCTGGGAACGGGGTCCAACCCACGATCCAAACTCCAACTTGATTTTGCATATATGACTTTTTGTCTCTTTTTACCTGAATAAAAAGTGTAATTGAAAATTCTGCTCCCATATTGTCATGATATACACTGTTTGGCACTATGATAACCACTAATAAAGTGGGTGCAGTTAGACTTTCATCCAAATATTTTGCATGAGAAATGTGACATCGAAACTACATTATAATTCATAAAATGAACAAACCAAGTATACCATTAGATTTGCCTCAAAAAACTACACCAGAATATGACATTTGTAAGTTTGTAACACTATATATAGATGGGGGTCTCTCCGAGGGTGCCTTCTAACCTTAAGTTTAGAAGGAAAGATGTGAAAGCTAATACACAAAGTGAGCATTGATAGGAACATACAAACAAAAATGTTTTGATTTGAATTAAAAGAAATTACGTAAAAATATTTTTTAAACAAACAAAATCTTGGTTCGTATTTAATGATCGTGGAGCGCAAGGTACCAAATCAGAATCTAAAAAACATAATGTAGCTGGGAAAAAGTCTTCTGAGCAACTGGAATAAATTAGTAGCAAAACCAAATGTAGATTTAAAATAAATAGCAAGTATGCAAACTACGAAATGTCGACGCAGCGTATATATTTTGGTAAGGTATATAATCAGTACAAAAATCGCCAAATTTTAAGTTCGAGATAAACTCTTAGCTTTAACGGAAAAAGACGAAACAAACATCGCGTTGCATATACTTAGGTCTCAAAAGAGTTCAATGTAAATGTCCGCGCGAGAAGAATTGGCCTTGACCCCAGATATGGTAATTGAACCTTATGAAAAATAACTTTCAACAGGGGCGTTGTAACACATGGCCATATCGATAAAATAATCAATGTGCGCTATAGCTATATCTATATCTAGACGCAAACACCAACACTTAGAAATACATACATGTATACAGATAGAACATATGATGATATTTTGTACGGGCAATATTGCACTTAAACGTGGAAAAGTCGTTCAGCAAGGACTCAAAGAAGTAACATTTCGGTAATTCTTTTTTCTGTTTAGTGCCATGACGTTCTTATCCGATTTAAATCAATCCACCATCAATGTTCATAAAAAAGGAATCAAAAATGAAAATACTATTAACTTAGGATTTTCATGACGTTATCAATCTGAGTTTTTAAATTTTTTTTTAGAATTTCCTGAAAAGATATTATAACCCTTAAAGTGGAAAACAATTCATTAAACTAAGGAAATTTTTTAAAAGTTAGAGCCCTGCTTCTTGGACCCCTGGAATGATGTCTCGCACCCCCTGGGGCTGCGAGCACCTCTGTGCTCTAGATATAAAAGGGTTATATAGCTTTAAAACAAAAAAAATGATAACGGTTGCCAACATTACTGCTGGTATAAGACTAGTAGTTTAGAGACCATTGTTAGCAAATTAAATTTTGTAGTTCAAGTCCTGAACAAGCCACTAGTAGCAGTAAGATTAAAATCTAACTTTTAGTTACTACTTCTGTAATCTTTGCAAATAAAGTTTTTAAAAAGCTAAGCTTTTTTCTCTATGACGTATTAACACTGCCTTCAATCTGATGCAGATTGCATCATAATGAATGAAGCCTTTGGCTAATGTGAGGACAAACACAAATGTTCTTTCATTTGCTGGCAGAGTTATAGATTAATTTATTCAACTTGCTGATTTTTTTCAGGTGATTGTCTACACTGAACCATTTCTTAGCGACAGATTGAAAATTTTTGGAAACATTTAGATCTATCTTCATTTTTTTTATATACATATAGTTACAATTATCAGATTTTGCTAAACGATGGTCTTTACTTCAAAAACACTCAGAATTGTAAAACGCTAGATTGTTCAATATAGATGCAAGTTTTGAAGGCACTAATTTTGAAGTTTATAAGCAACTGCCCTTAATATTTTCATGAAGTTGTATCAAATTAACAGAGTAATCTATATTGATGACTTTTTAAAGGCTTCTCATGCAGAATGCTAAGCCATCTGCACTTTAAGACTTGCTATCAGATCAAATCAACAAGTAACTCAAAACTGCTATAAAACTTACCAAATTGATAGCATTGTTCTGAGAGAGGACATTCATCACACATGATGGCATCACACTCAGTACATACTAGAGTTATCATCTCTCCGTGCGATTTGCAGGTAGCTTTTTCATATTTCTGTGGAAACTTACAATATTCCTCAAATGGAATATAGGTGTGCTCAGGCACAAATATGTCATGAGCCTGCAATAAAAAACCAACAGACACCGATAAATATTCATAAATCAGAATGAAATTTACATGTACCTTTGAACTATTTTAATGGTAACAGTACAATATTAATTATATTAATAATTTACTATCATTATATCATTATGTTATTATCACTAACTTACTATCACTATATATTTTCTATATAAATCTCAAAGTCAGTCGTCATTCAGTCTATCCAGCAATAGCTATTAAAATCTAGGGAGGAAAGATGTGCTTTATGCTGGATTTGATCTTGGAACTTCCCTTTCACAAAACGATTATTTAACTAATTAAGCTATGCGAGATGCAATGGATTCATTAAGTGATGTGAGTCGTTATCTTAGTTAACATACTCATAGAACTCTGCACTACGCACGGCACTCTGCGTTACACAACACCACGAAAGCTTGCTCTCACGGCTCTTATTAGTAAGTTTAGCAATACGGATACAGTTCACCCTCGAGATACTATGTTAATTCGTTCCGAGGCTGGCATCGTATGGCAAAAAAATTGTATGTCTTGGTATAGAAACAATTGTAATTATACAATGAAAAAAAAACGGTAAAAATCGTCCAAAATTTTATAAAAATGCTGTACATATTGAAAATTAGTAACAAAATAGTATGTTAACTTTAGTAACTATAGTTACCTATAATAGCTGCATTGTGTTAAGTGCATCTAGTGATTATAATCTGCAATACTGTAAAATTTTAATCTGTGTACAAAATGCAGATCATACGGTAACAAGTTCTTACCTTCAAAAGGTACGCATAACATAAACGTTGAATTAACTTCAAATAAGTTTAGCTTGCCAAACTCACCCTTAAAACCAAGTTTTAGTATGTATTTTGAACTATTTTAATGAATTTCAACTGTTATCACAAAATTGTATCCTTCATAAGTTTCTGTCTTCACTTTCATTACAAAATTTAGCGTGTCTGTTTGAAACCTTTTTCAACAAGAATTCAATAAGGCTGATCGAGAGCGGCCTCTCACACACATGACCATTTATTAGCTACCGAAAAAAAAAAAGAAATTTTATTTACTATACAGGACGTACATACCTTCGGAGTAACGTGACTTTAGCTGGTATATTGTAGCGAATAAAGCAGAGAGGAGGCAAATGGGTATAAATGCTAATTATGTTGCTGTACACTTGAAGATTAATTTAATACGCAATAAAATGGAATTTTTAGCAGGCTAAAGAAGGTTGTCTAGTCCTGTCCAATTTTTCTTCTGGTTTAAAAGAAAAAAATGCTGGTGCAATGCAGAAAACTGCTTGCTAGCTAGCTAACGCTTGTAGAAGGATCCAGAAAAGGTGCTACAATAGTTTTTCTTGAATGGAATTTGCACAAGAATCAATGTAACCATAAGTAAAAAGTTTGTACGTATTTATACCCTAGAAGAAAGAGCTTTAACTTTTAACAAGTTTCAGAAAGTAATGTAAATGCGTCAATTATCTTGAGTAGTTAGTTATATGAGTTACATATATTCACGTAAGAGATAACAAGCCTACCTGCAAAGACATGGTTAAACAAGAAAATAAAACAAAATCAAAAGGAAACAAAAATAAAATGAATAAAATATGGAAAACATGCCACACAAGAGATAAATTATATCTACTAGAAATTCCACTGTCATACAGCCCACGACCAAAGTGATATTGGAAAAAAGAAAGGGTACTGATGGTTGAAAAATGCAATATTAGCAGTCAAATAGGATAACTGCAATGGTAGCTGTAATGTACTGAGTGTGGGTGTTAGAGGTGGAACGAGACACGAGACGTCTCGAGTATCGACCTGTCTCGTCTCGTATCGGTCTCGTCTCGACTTAACTATTTCAAAACTCGAGACAGGAAATAGAACTAAAGCGCCTGCGCACGGTTGTTAAAACATGGTTTCTTACGGTAGCAACAACTCCATATATTGTAATGGATTGCGGGCAACTGCTTTTAAAGTTATACCTGGTCCGTTACTACCTGTTGCTACTGATTATGTTGGCCACTGAGTCTAATCATGTAGTCCGGACAACGGCCCTGTTATTTTTTAGTTCGGTTCTGTGTCCTTAAAACAGATACCGGGTAGTATCAATTACTCTTCGGATAATCCAATTTAATAAATAACACTTTTGCGGGTAAAATGTCTGTATTTTATCGTATCGTGTCTAAACACCAACTGCCATTCATAAAATTTGGGCCTCTTTTACGTATATACTACCAATCGCGGGTAAAACTTGCCCGGACACGGAGAAACGAACGAAAGGCCGTGTCGACCATAGGCCGTGTTCGGTTAACAATGACGTTTTGTTAGCTCAATATAAGAATATACATGTGCATGTATACAGTAATTAATATAATTTATGAGTACAATTTAAATATAATTCACATACTACAGCTAATACACAAACAAAACTTAACATTAATGAAACGATAAGAATGAAAGTGTTATCGTGTGTTCTTTTAGTTGCGGTATTTCTTTGTAGAGCGACGGCTATCGGTTTCATTACACATTACATTAAAAAGTAAGAACTATTCAATAGATGGTAAAATGTACATGTACAAAGCAATATGTTTATAATAATTATGATCAATCAAGCTCAAAATTCTTAGAATATATAACTTCGGTATTTTAGAGCTGTTTGTGTCACTTTTGTTTACAAAAACTACATGCATATCACTATTAAAATGTTGTATTTAAATCGTTTACACCAGGTGAAAATTCAATTTAAAAAGAGTTTTATTAATTTTATATATACCAAGTAGCTAGTACTTGTGTAGTGAAATCATCACCAAATGCTCATTATTTTACTGTCTCGTGTCTCGAGTCTCGAATTTTTACAAGACAGTGTCTCGAGTCTCGTCTCGAGCTTAAAAAACCTGTCTCGTTCCACCTCTAGTGGGTGTTATTATATACAACAAATAGCAATAATGACTACATACAACAAATAGCAATAATGAAAGGAAAATATTATATGTTTATATCTCTCCTCCTGCAAAAAGAGAAATGCAATATCAACCAATATAGGAAGCAAAATACACTGATATAGATTTTTAGAAAATCTGTATTACGTAGCCATTGTTCTGTAGTTATCCAAACCTATAATTAATTATTGTAATAATCTCATAAGAACTGTTAAAAAATATCATCGTCATTTCATTTACTTATACTTCGTTGGACATCAGTTAGAATACGAAAGTACTCAAATGTGTCAGCAAATGAAATTGAAAATGAAAAAATTGAAATCGACAAGAATGAAACGATTTCTGTAATCCTATGTTAATTGTCGAAACCTTGGGAACAATGCTATAGACTGGTGAAAAGTACATGTTTTTTTTCGTGAAATGCGCAAGACTTTATCGTTCTATTCTCTGTTTCTCGGCGTTTCAATTTCCGGTCCTAACTTTTATTAAACCAAGTTTTTCAAGCGTTTTGTGGCGATTTTCGTCCTAATAAATCTGTCTATTTATGTATAATCCGATCAGATGGGTTAGTTTTAAGAATTTGCGGTAACCTTTCAAAGGCTTGGTAACATATTTAAATAGGTTTATATGCGTTTTGTATCATTATTATACTTAAACGATTTTAATGAAAAATAATTAAATTTGTTGATAGGATTTCGTTGCAAGGGTTTGGTGACAGCCGTTAACGGATAATTTTTCGGGAGTTGTGTGCACATGTGCATTTATCATAATTCTCCCAATCAATCGTTTCACTCTTGTTTGGTCATGTGATTATATATGCATTGTTTTAATGTACCAGTCCACATCAGTAAATTAAACACTTGAAATATTTCTGCCAGTGTAAGGTCTTCTGTATCTTCTACTTCCTCGCCTCTACTAAATGGTTGCTCCTTTTGAATGCTGATCGCGTGCATGACCTAGCTCCTTCAAATCTTTAGTCGGAAGCTCTTTCTTGTGCTTGCTTTAATGGAGTTCTTGTTTAAATAATAATTGCAAATGCTGATTGGTTGCGATCATATTCCTTGACAATGTTAATAATACGGGTGCTTTCTTATTTACGACATCCAACCTCGTTGACATAGAAATCATTTTCATTCGTTTTGTAACGCTTGTATCGGTCTCCGATTCCATACCTAACAAATTAAATGTATATGCTTGTAGTTATATACGTATACTAACTTGAAAGTTTATAGTAAAAGTTATAATAACCCTACAAATGAATATTTGCTCTCGCTTATGTATTTTACACAAAATTTTCCACGTGGAAAGCTGACATGAAAAAAATCGATCATTGTGTCTCTTCTAAACGTTCTGAAAATGTTTTCGGCAAACTATATTTTGGTGTTGTTTTTATTTTGACGTGTGTTATAAGCACACCGACCGCCAAATTTTAACTCGGACGAAACTTTTCTTAAAATCGAACGGTAAAATAAAATTTGTATAACGAGGTGAAGATATCACAATGTTTGACTTCGTAAGGTGAAAAAATCGTATATCAGGATGCACTGTACTAGTTTACTTAAATTAATTGATGGCAATGTGTCAGGCTAATGGCAAGTAGCAGGCCATTACATTACATGCCACTGTTTATAAGCTATTTTTTAATACTCGGGCACCGCCTGACATTTGACTAGTAGTTATATTACACATTATATTGTGTCATATTTTCTTATACTATATTATACATTCTATTATATATTATATAATTATGAGTATATCATAATATTGCTATAATTATATAATAAACCTATTATTACTATATTAATATTGAAAAAGATTTACTCAAGCAAAATCAACTTTTGATAATTTTGTCAGTATAAAATTTTATTAGAATCTCCAAACGTTAAAGCATGAGAAAATGTGAGCACTATCATTCAAATTGCTTTCGATGTCTATGAAAAGACAAATAAAGCAGTTTATAACAGACAAGATATAAAAACTGAGAAAACCATGAGTGTTGTTATAATCAATAGTTATGTATTATCTGTAGATTATTACAATAATGTTACTGCTGTGTTTGCTGTTTAGCTCATTAGACTTGTACCGGATACTGAATGTTATTTCTATCAACTGTGGCTGCCTGTTTGTTTTGATTGTATGTCATCATCATGCCATCATCATCATTGTAAGACTTTATATGCTAATGTCTTATTGTAATAAAGTCAGTTATACACACGCACCTAACGAAGCAAGAGATTTGCCTTTAAAGTTAGTTGCACTGCACCATAGCACCAATACATCAAGGCTGAAGTATTAACAAATGCTAGTTAAGTACAACAGTTACCAAGAGCTATACTTGTAAATTAGTTATACACCAAGAGCTATACTTGTACATTAGTTATACACCAAGAGTTATACTTGTAAATTAGTTATACACCAAGAGCTATACTTGTAAATTAGTTATACACCAAGAGCTATACTTGTAAATTAGTTATACACCAAGAGCTATACTGGTACATTAGTTATATACCAAGAGCTATACTTGTACATTAGTTATACACTATGATTTGATGGCATGAAAAATCCACAAGTTTGCACTATCCACAAGTCACCTGAAAAATGGAAACGACAAAAATCCGCAAGTCAAGTGAATTGACTTACTGGTGAGTTTTTACTAATTGTTTCATGCTAGCGAAAGATAGAAATGACAGTTGTAAATTATGCACAAGTAAATGCTGGTTAAGATTCTCCATTTTAAACAATTTTCACGCGTCTGTCATTTCTATTTTAATAACGCTATGTTGGCCTTAACTGTAAAAATAATTTCAAAACATGGCATCAGAATAACCATGCAAAAAAGAAATGTATTGTTGGATCAATTGTTCATCATAAAAGCTTGCTGCTAAGCATGGTAAAAGTGCGCTGCTATTACTTTTAGAGTACAATTTGCTAACTTTTTGTAACAAAACACCCCATGAAACAAATCTTTAAAACAAATTGAAAATGACCATTGAAACAGTTATTGTATGGTAATTTAATGCACTCACGATTGTAAATCCATGTCATCCACATACTGAAACATAGTCATTAAGTTGTGGCAAACCTTAACCAAGACCTACATTTTTGACAATAATTTTGAATGAATGCTCTTAGTTTGAAGATTGATTTCATGTTTCTGACGAAATTCAACCAGCTAAATATTATCAAAAACAGAGGCAGCGTCTGCTGGTCATGGTCATAAGAGATAAGTTACAGACTTTTGTTCTTTGGGTAGCGTTACTTACTAGTAAACTTACTTGGATAGTGTTAGCGTTAGGCCTACACTATAAAAAACCATGACATGGGGAAATTCCTATTACTAAAGTATCTATAATTAAATAAGTGTCATCTGTGAGAAGGTTTTGGGGCTTACTCAGATCCATAAATTTGAAGTTATTTTGACCCCTTATTTTCGATGATTCACCAATTGACTCATAAATGTTTACAATAAAAGTAGCACTCAATATATATGTCTGTGATATGACAAACTGTAGATTACAGGAGGCGACAAACATTAAATATTTATAAAGAACTTAATTTAATGAGGAACTCATACAAAAATTTAGTAGGGTTTATAAAAGTAGTAATTTATTAGGGTTTATTTTTATTTTTAAATAGTTTGCAATTGTTTTTGTTATCTGAAGTGATCTGACTGCCTGGATGTTTCAAGATTAAAATCAGCAAAACAAAATTCAATTATAAGGTCTATAATTGCAAAGAAACTAAAGGGAACAGCAACATGTGACGCTGCAACTTGAAAGCAATAGCCGATATCAACTACAGCGAGGATAGCAACAAGCGATGCCATTACACATGTTTTTTTTAACGTTTTAACCACTATTATGTTTTATTAATTTTAATTTTGAAACATCCCGGCAGACATGATATCTCAAACATCAAAAACAATCGCAAGTGATAGAAAAATATTGATACTTTCTGATGAAATCTACAAAAGTCTTGTGTAAGTTCATGTTTAAAGTTTTATAGTGAGGCATTGAGAGACACCCTTACTCTTTGCCAACAGGGTTGGACAAAACCACCGTTTTTATGAAAAAAACCAGGATTTTTTGGTTTAAACCGGTTTTTATGGTTTGAACCGGTTTTTATGGTTTTTATGATTTTACCAAGGTTTTTGCGATTTTAAGTCTAATTAACATCACTTACTATAGCTGCATGATTGAGTATTGAACATACATATGTGAAATCATCTGTTAAAGATGGTACTGTGGGAGTTATGGGGAAAAAGAAAGAGTATAGAAATTTCGGAATGAGTCTTTAATCAAACATGATTGATGGAATACAGAGCAAAAATCTTTTCAAATAAAGTGAATATTTTACATACTGCTCTAGGCCTATGTATAAGTAGGAATTTTAATCTAAGTGATCAGTCATGTAGTAGTGTAGAGCAGAGCATAATGCAGATGCATTGCTAGTGTTTGAAGCAGTGGCAGATGACTCAACTTCTATCACCTGAATACTAGCATCACTGTCTAAATTGGTGTTGTCAGCTTGACATTTTGCTACGTGAGCTTTAAGCCTATCTGCGTGACCTTGCGTTACGACAGCACAACTTTTACATTTTGCCTTAGAACCTTTGCCTTTTACAGTTCGAGTGAAAAGCTGCCAAACGGGATCCTGTTTGCGAGGCATGTTGGAAATTTGAGGCAGAATTTTTCAAAACACAAAAGCCTTGGTAAGCTGAATTCTAACAATCCAACTACTTTGGCTTGTGTCCAATAAATGAAATATTAGTTTGCAAACTTAAAGCTTTTGCCCAAAAAGATTTTATTGTTTTAATTTCTAATTATAAGTAATCCTTTCTCACTGGGAAGATTTGAGAAAGTATTCATTCATTATTAGAGACGATGATTGGAATAATATATTTCACATGATTTTTATATTTCATCATTAAAGAGACCATTATATCACTTGATAAAGCAATTGAAAAAAAATTCATTAATTCATTGTTGTTCTATGATTTCATGTAGTTGAAACTTGAGCTCAGCCATCCCTTTTCTACTGTGTCATAAATAAACTTCCACAGCTGATAATTACATATAATTGCATTTCTACTGCACATGAACCACTAGGAGTTTAAAATAATATGTTTTCCACAAAAAATAATGGGAAAACCGAAATAACCATAAAAACAGGATTTTTCAGTTGGTGTAAACCTGGTTTAAACTGCTTGGTATAAACCATTGGTTTAAACCAAGCCAACCATGTTTGAAAATAAAGCCTCCTTGACTCCACCACTATACAGCCTATCATGCACTCAATTATTCCACAAACTATCGTAACTATTCTATAATTATTAGGGATGCTTGATCCAGAACCCAATTGTCACCTGCACACCTCCTCTACATGTACTTAATGCACATATCACCTTCTTTTAAACGACCTAGAAGCATCTCAACTGTTTTAAAAAACAATGTAGCAATTATTGATAAATAGTTTTAAACATTGGTATGCTAATGTCCCAATGAAAAACTTAAAATGTTAGCATGCTCACTTACTGCAACTTGCCACAAAAACTATACAAAGAGACTCACATGCTGATAGTTGCCACACAAATCAGTAAAATAGTGCTCACTTGCTGAAGCTTGTCACATAAACCATTCAAAGAGACTCACATGCTGATACTTGCCACATAAATCAGTAAAATAGTGCTCACCTGCTGAAGCTTGTCACATAAACCATTCAAAGAGACTCACATGCTGATGCTTGCCACACAAATCAGTAAAATAGTGCTCACTTGCTGGAGCTTGTCTCACAGACAAACCTACCTCCTTGTGCTTGCTACACATTCGCGTATTACAGTCTGTACAAAAGCAAACAGATTCCTCTGGGCAGTTTAATGAACACTGATGTTTAGAAATGGAAATATCACTTGTCCCAGCCATTGTCTTTTCTGTCAATAAAGAATGTAACAATCAACAATAAAATTAACTCTGTAGGCAGTGTCATTAACATCATAAAAATGATGCAAGTCATACACACCAATAAAAAATAATTTAGCATGCTCTCGCTTACTGTTGTAATTATACATTCACATAGACTGGTAAACTGCGACAAAATGCAATAGGAATATGCATCCTTACTACAGTTATGTTATGGTCCAGAAAATCTAAAATTCCATACTCGACTAAAAGTACAAAAAACGTTTCCTATTGCTGTGAAATTTGAACTGCAAAGAGCGTATTATGTGGTTGAAAGCTCAGCAAGTGATATCAATAATATCTTTGTAAATAAGATAAAAAGATGACATATTATCAACCATATCAAAAAATATATCAATTATTAACCTGTGCACTCTATGATGTCACAAATGCATAGCTTTTATGGAGACCAGCAGACACGTAATGACTTAGTAAACTTTTTTGAAAGAAATTGTTTGAACTAGTCTGTTGTTTGTTTGCTACAGCAGTTAGTTGTAGCTGCTTAAATACATTAGCAATGGTTATGAGACGTCTTATGTCAAGGTTGTATTTTTGAGAGGTCAAGGACAAACAAACCATGGGTGCTCAAACTAAGTTGCTACTTATGGCTTGCCCTTTATGCACATTACACCAGTTACTCAACAGCTTTTATTATTACTGCATCAATCTATGGTACAACAATTTCCTGGCTGCCTTTGTATTCACTCTGTGACGGAGGACCTCAACACAACATACGCAAACCTTCTACAATGTAGAGATTACACGTGAATTTAACACTTGGTAGTCAACTATTGAGTAATACCATACCATCCACCGTAATTCTTCCACAATCGCATGGGTTCTGCAATTGGAAACCAACTACCATATGCAGGCCCCATGGGCTTCTCCTGTATACAGAGAATCTGGCAGAATTCAATATCAACTCCTAAAGAGCCACTTTATAGACAATATCTCAGAATATTCTCACACTCTTGTTGATAACTCAGCAGATTTAAGATCTGCAGCTGCAAAGTTGCTGATTCAAAATAATCTAAGATATTCTGCATGTGAAAGTGAGTTTATTATAAGCATCAGACAGGCGAGTGGACAAATTTTTACAATAAAACTTCATATCGTATTTTCAAAACTGACGATTGATCGAGTTTTAATGTTTTAGTTTAGTAAAAGCTTAGGCGTAGTTTTGCAACTCACGGCTGTTGATGTCCACATCTGCTTCATCAGCTAAATCAGCTCTCTGCTCTATCCTTACTAATGATGAACTACCCAATGCATTCCTACAACATCGTGTCATGGCTCACTGACTTCAGAGGGGAATTCCCTTTGCAATAAAAGAGTGATGACTCTCAACCAGCAATTACTGCAGCGTACTCAAGCTATGAAGTTGCGGGTGCGTTGAAGGGTGCGTGCTTGTTTGCGTGTGTGTGCATGTGTGTGTTTGAGTGTGTTTTGTTTCACTACTACATAGTGTTTTTTCACTATCCAAAGATGCCTTGGTTTAGATTACTCCGGTAAGTTAATCAAATCCTGTCTGTTATTTGATTGTCATTAACCATTAACTTTCCAAAGTTTTCAAGCTGCAAAGAATTTTAAAATGGCAACAAAAGCTAGATAAATACCAAAGTTTCCATTCTTTGAAGCAGTTCAACTGTATCAAGTTTGATCATAGGAGTTGCAGATAAAGTGTAGTTCTGTTCAAACAGTTTACAATCAGTTTATAATGACTTTTTTGTAAAATCTGTAGAAAAATATTAAATGTGGAAAACACTTGTCTATGGAAGTTATTCATCTAAATTGCTCGTAAGAGTGAAATATTTAAAGAAATTGTTTGAGTGCTATTCAGTTTTCATGATAGGGAAACATAATACTATATAAAATACTAATGTTTAAAAAGCACAACATAAAATTGAATCAATTGAAAATGTGACCTATTTAATATTCAGTGAAGCAAACAAGCTAGAATATTTTTTGTAATTGGAAATTTACGCAAATGGTTTGCCATCACATTTGGCCCCATATTTATAAAATATAGGGCCCAAACTGGGTCATCCTATATTTATAAAATATAGGATGACCCAGTAAACCATGTAGACGACCAAGTATAAGACAAAGAGAAAAGTAGGTGAAAAGATAGAACTCATTTAATCGTAATGTCATAATCCTAAAAAGAAGATTACGACATCACGATTAACTGATTCATAGGCCAGCTAAGAAATATTTCCACTGTGAATATTTAAAGTTTATTAGATATTTTGTAAACATATAATGCTCAATCACCGGTTGTTAATTTTCTTTGATTCTTAGCCATTGCAGATTTGCAGAAATGCGAAAATTGCACTCAAAAGGGTTAAAGATGCTGCTATCCATATCTACTCTATCAGCCTTTCTAAAAGTCAACTACACAATGCATTCACAATACACCGGGTCACTGTTAGCTAACTTCTGAAGTTGAATTCTCTTGGATTGGGGTAAGAGATGTACGAACCCCAAAATGCAATTACTGCAGCTGATTCAAATCGAGAAGTTGCCTTAGCTTTGAAGCAATCAGACTGGTAAGGCTTTTTGCTTTCAGCTTGTGAACTTTTAAGATATTTACATATACCTTGTTTATGTTAATGAAATAATTTGCTTTGGTGGCAGCTAATGTCATCATCCTTATACTGCCTTTTTACTGTTTAAAGCCTGCTTTGGTTTAAACCACTTTTGCATATTAGTTAATTTATGTGTGTTATCTGAAAGTGATGATTTTTAAAAACTCGGTCGATTGTAACACATCAACGTAAAATAAACTTTTCTCACAAGGTCTGAGCTGCAAATAATTTTAGAAATTGTTTCAAAGCTACAAAAATTTAGGTATGGAAAGCTATTTGAGCAGACCTTTTTCCCGTAAAACATCACAACCAATCAAATTTGAGTACAGTAGCTGCAGTCTAATTGCAACTATGTTAAAAAAAAATATAATTGGTTGATAGATTTTAGCAAAATTAAAAAAACTACGAAATGCAAAAATGCTTGGTAAATACCAGTAGCATCCTATCTAACTATTGAAGCTGTTTATATAATTCACTAAAAATAGTGAAGTGCATTTTTAAGTCATATCGTTTGTGGACTATTCGACTTTCATGATAGTAAAACATAATGTTATATGATTTATAGATATGTTTGAAAACGACAACATAAGTTGGAATTAGTTTGAAATATTAACTTGTTTACTTTTGAGCCAGACCAAAAAATTGTAATGCTGCATTAATGAAAATTTACACATATATATATTGCCATTACTGGATTTATCCAACCTTTTTTGCTATTTATAGAAAATTCTTTCTTAGAAAATTTTCAGAATCTGAGTGTATCAAAATCCGGTATTTAGGAATTCAAAAAAGCTAATAGACAATCACCTTCTAGCTTAGACAAAAGCTTAAGGCAGGTAAAAATTAGCGAACTGGCCATTTTTTGTTACATATTTTCTTATAAGCATTTTATGTTTGGCTTATTTTCTGCAAGCACAGGCTGTGCATATTTTTCAGAGCCTTTGTTGTAATGCAAGCTTGGTTGTAGGCTCCTGAGCATGTTGGTAACCTCAACGACTAAAAACACCCAGAGTAATTTAGGGTTAACCCTTTCAGGAACTGAACCCTTACTGGTTATTTCCAGGTCAGGTATTCCAGACCACTATGTCACATTTCAGATATTACCATTCCATTGGTGAAACAACTTACTGATGTGTTTTTTCAACATAATTATGTTCTTGTAGATTAAAACTCTGTCTACTTATTATTTATATTGTGTCAGCACCCTGATTTTGATAACCCTAACCTTTGTCTAAAGTTTGCTGAAATTGTTTTAAGTTCAATAAAGTTACAGTATTGCTAAATATTTTGCTTGTCTTTTCGTTTTTATTGGTCTCAAACTTTTGTATGTTTTTTTATCATTTGTAGATTATTCTGTAATTTAGTTTTTTTTAATGTGGTTAAAATTTGTCCGTTTTAAATCTTTCTTATAATTAGTATCGTATAACTATTTGAAAGACCCTTTTTCTAGCTAGTCGTGAGTATTGTTTAATCCGTATTGTAACCGTATTTAGTTGGCCTGACTTTCAATCAGTTCTTAAGAAATGTTCGTTAATGTCTCTTGTGCTCCTCTGCAGGATGAAGCTGTTAAAAAAATTGAAATGATTTGAAAGTACACAATAATGCTCATGTTTATCATCAGATTCTTTTTTAAGAGGCCAGCTATGGCAGCAATTCTCTACAAAAGTACTGTGTGTAATAGAGCAGACAACTCCAACAAGATATTGTTGCTATTGCGCTTTCAAGAGTATAGTTATATTTTTTATCTCAAGTTTTGCCAATTTGCTACTGTTATCACAAGTTGTCAATTAAGCTGGGAAATCATAGAATTATAGAGGCTGCAATAAAGTTGTACCTAGCTACAAGTAATTTTTGTGAATTAATGGCAATTGGTGTGTTGTCATTATGCAAACATAATACTTTTTTGTTGACATAAAGATAGATAGATGCACGCAAGCTAGTGGTAAAACAAATGCACTATGGCAGCGTTTGGTAATAACCATTGTGACAAGAAACTCAAATCAGCGTTTCTACCAGCGTATACCTGGTCATGTCACAGATTTGAACAATGCTACTTAATATGGACCACTATTAAGCTTTAAATGTTTTGTAAGTGGCATACAGTCATTCTTAAAAAACCTATTATTTCCTGTTGTTATAAAATAACTTGTTTTTAATGCAATAAGACAATACCATTATTTTTTTTATTAAAATTGTTTGAGCTGTCAGAAATCTATTCATATCACTCTGACTAAAATCTAAAATAAAATTTTCTGATTGGGTAACAAAGAAGTTGGTTGGTATGTAAAATGACTTGCCTGCTCTAAAAACTTAGCAAGTTCAACTGTATACAATGGCAAGACAACTCCCACAATTTAGACGTACCAAACCATTCTTTCTTCCATTTATGTCTTCCAATTGTGGCTTTTAAAAACTCGCTAGTAAACTTTTGTCATGTTACTGAACAACAATTACAAGCCTCAACTTGACGTGATGTTTAATAATTGCCTACATTACGTTCTACAAATAATCATTGTCAGCATTCTTAGCTTTGGCATTGCTCAGTGCTACTTGCTCTTTAGAGAGGTAAGAATTTTATATAGCTATTAGTTACAAGATTTCCAACATTTAAACTAAAACAGCTAGTAAAAATTGTTTCCTTCATACTAATATTGGAAGAGAGAAACATATTATTAGCGTAAAACTAACTGACGTCATCCTAGAAATAAACATCTTTTATTACAAACTTTCAGCCGGGTTAAAAGTTTGTAAAAATTCTAGCATACAGTACTTGTATTAGGCACTATATTAAACCAATTCCTTAGGTCTTGCTGTTTTCAACTCAACATTCTCAAAAAAGATAAATATCGGATACGCGCCGAAACAAGCCGGGAAAAGCAAAATTTATAATCAAATATGATCAGATATATCAGGCCTGCTGTGTAGGTAAACATTTTATATTAGCTGATAAAATCTTTAGTTTACAATCCATAACTGACTGATGGAAACTTTACATAATATCCATAAATAGACTCGCTTGATTGTAATGCTGCAAATTTCTATTTCCAGTTTGAGTTGATTGGGCTAGCAACTGCTAGCTTCATTGATTTTACCAAAAACAGTATTTTCTACAGTAGTATCATTTTAGTTGACATATATATGACCACCATTTATATAATGATTTTTGAATTATCAAAACATTTACTTGCAACTATGTAAGTACTACAGTAAAGTTACATGCTGAAAGCATTCACAAGTTAACTCACTTCTATACACCGACTATTAACCTTTCTGACATACAGTTAAAAATCGTATATAATGTTGAACTGTATAGCTTACTAGACTAATATCCCTTTTAAACATATTTGCAAGTACATACAAGTGAATCCGTAGAACTTTTTTTATTGCCCACCCATATAAAAAATTGTTTTTACTCAAACAATCATAGTTTGAGTAGGCAAGGGGCACCAAGTATTGTTTTTCACGTTTGATCCAATTGGTGAACTGCAATTAGTAGTTCGATGATGCACAATCAGACTAATCTTGATGACCGACATTGTTTGACACTTAGATTTTACCTATATACATCCTCAATTCAGGATAGGCAGTGCTTTTTGGACTTCAGTGAATAACTCGTAGCTTATGATTGCTTAACAATTTTTCTATCAGAGCAATGAGATATTTTTTTCAAATAGTTTGAAATTCCCTTGCTCTGGATTATATGAATAAACTCTGAGGTTTTTTTGAAAATTAGCAGGTAAAGAGCAGTTTAAAAATGAACAGTTTGTGTCAATGATGAGTTAGTAAACTGTTACCTTAGCATTGTAGTGCAACAAAAATGTAGATAATTCTATTGTTAAAATTGAAGATTATTCAATTTTCGATGTTATAAAATACTACATGAGAGAAGCATGATTAGATAATGGAATTTATTCCATGAATAGCCAAACACCCAGCGTTGCATGAGTATTGAAATAATTATTTAATGTATTTGAGTAACTTACCTGGAAAGCTAGAAACTTACTAAAACCTTTACTAAAACAATACTCAGGTTTTGGGCCAGCTAAATTATCGTTTTGCGTGTCGATCAACAGTGCTAGCTATTACCTCCGAGCAACCGATTTAAGTGCGAGTATCTTTACCCATGTGATGAATACTTGCTCAGTGAACTTGTTGTATTCAGCTAAATGATAAGGTTTGCTGCCTCTCGATCTAAAGATCCTGAGATCAAATCTAGCGATGTGCAAAATATTAATTGCTAGATTTTAATTATGGTAATTGGACACAGGGCTTCAACAAAGACAAACACTGAGATTTTGTTAGAAAATTTGAACTTAGCAGAAAACCGTTATATTGTGAATCTACCAGTTTATTTTTGATCAAAAATTTATTGATAGTAAAAGTTGTGTAAAACAGATTATCAAAGAAACATTTATGTTATCCTTCTACAGTTATTCATGTAACAAAAGAACAGAAAATAAAAAAATGGAAGTAAAGGATAAATTTGCACAAACAGAAAACTTGGACACCAGACAAGGTATGCCAACTATATACTTTAAATATTTTTTATTTATTCTCTTTACCTCTACTAACCGATGTTACTAATCACCTCTACTAACTGATGTTACTATTCACCTCTACTAACTGATGTTACTTTTTACCTCTACTTTAACTGATGTCACCTTTCACTTCTAATTAACTGATGTCACTAATCATTTGTACTTAACTGATGTTACTATTCACCTCTACTTAACTAATGTTACTATTTACCTCTACTTAACTGATGTTACTATTCACGTCTACTTAACTAATGTTACTATTCACCTCTACTTTAACTGATGTTACTATTCACCTCTACTTTACTAATGTTACTATTCACCTCTACTTTAACTGATGTTACTATTCACCTCTACTTAACTGATGTTACTATTCAATTCTACTTAACTGATGTTACTATTCACCTCTACTTTAACTGATGTTACTATTCACCTCTACTTAACTGATGTTACTATTCACCTCTATTTAACTAATGTTACTATTCACCTCTACTTAACTGATGTTTCTATTCACCTCTACATAACTGGTGTTACTATTCACCTCTACTTTAACTGATGTTACTATTCACCTCTAGTTAACTGATGTTTCTATTCACCTCTACATAACTGGTGTTACTATTCACTTCTATTTAACTGATGCTACTATTCACTTCTACTTAACAGATGTTACTATTCACCTCTACTTAACTGATATTATGATTCACCTCTATTTAACTGATGTTACTATTCACCTCTATTCAACGAATCGAATATTACTATTCACCTCTACTCACCTGATGTTACTATTCACCTCTACTTAACTGATGTTACTATTCACATCTATTTAACTGATGTTACTATTCACATCTATTTAACTGATGTTACTATTCACCTCTATTTAACTGATGTTACTATTCACATCTAGTTAACTGATGTTACTATTCACCTCTACTTAACTGATGTTTCTATTCACCTCTACATAACTGGTGCTACTATTCACCTTTATTTAACAGATGTTACTATTCACCTCTATTTAACTGGTGTTACTATTCACCTCTATTTAACTGATGTTACTAATCACTTCTATTTAACTGATGCTACTATTCACTTCTACTTAACTGATGTTACTATTCACCTCTACTTAACTGATGTTTCTATTCACCTCTACATAACTGGTGTTACTATTCACCTTTATTTAACAGATGTTACTATTCGCCTCTATTTAACTGGTGTTACTATTCACCTCTATTTAACTGATGTTACTATTCACTTCTATTTAACTGATGCTACTATTCACTTCTACTTAACTGATGTTACTATTCACCTCTACTTAACTGATGTTACTATTCACATCTATTTAACTGATGTTACTATTCACCTCTACTTAACTGATGTTACTATTCACATCTATTTAACTGATGTTACTATTCACATCTATTTAACTGATACTACTATTCACCTCTACTTAACTGACGTTTCTATTCACCTCTACATAACTGGTGTTACTATTCACCTCTACTTTAACTGATGTTACTATTCACCTCTAGTTAACTGATGTTTCTATTCACCTCTACATAACTGGTGTTACTATTCACTTCTATTTA
This sequence comes from Watersipora subatra, assembly GCF_963576615.1. Lineage (NCBI taxonomy): Eukaryota > Metazoa > Bryozoa > Gymnolaemata > Cheilostomatida > Watersiporidae > Watersipora > Watersipora subatra. The sequence goes on from NC_088709.1 coordinate 58,690,373, forward strand.
ACTGATGCTACTATTCACTTCTACTTAACAGATGTTACTATTCACCTCTACTTAACTGATATTATGATTCACCTCTATTTAACTGATGTTACTATTCACCTCTATTCAACGAATCGAATATTACTATTCACCTCTACTCACCTGATGTTACTATTCACCTCTACTTAACTGATGTTACTATTCACATCTATTTAACTGATGTTACTATTCACATCTATTTAACTGATGTTACTATTCACCTCTATTTAACTGATGTTATTATTCACTTCTATTTAACTGATGCTACTATTCACTTCTACTTAACTGATGTTACTATTCACCTCTACTTAACTGATGTTTCTATTCACCTCTACATAACTGGTGTTACTATTCACTTCTATTTAACTGATGCTACTATTCACTTCTACTTAACAGATGTTACTATTCACCTCTACTTAACTGATATTATGATTCACCTCTATTTAACTGATGTTACTATTCACCTCTATTCAACGAATGTTAAGATTCACTTCTATTTAGCCAATGTTACTGCAAGCCAATATGTAACAAAACGAATAATGAAAGCCTAATTAATTATTTCTGTATGTGATTTATGGTTTTGGTGTCAGATCGGTTTCATTCTAGTATTTATTATATACTTAAAGAGCTAGAGAGCTAGTTCATTCAGTTCTTGTTAGACGCCGAATGCACCACTAATTTGCTGTGCAAACAAGTGCTTGATCAGAACTGAGCAGCAAGAGCAGCCTTTTGGTTTGGTGGCCATTTCACTTATATAATTTAGTACTTTATTAAAATATAACAATAATCAAGCTTCTTAAATTTTACTGACAACTATAATAGAAATCATAATTACACAATATAGTATATCCATTCGAGCATAATAAATAACACTTGTGTATCATTATTATTTTACAAGAATGTTTAGTGTTACTAGCCACATAATTTCTATGGTTCCTAACTAAAAGAAATGACTACATTCTGCTTCAAATAATTAGGAAGCTATTTACTGCTTGCCGCATCAACTCATCACTGGTGAACTTTTCATCAAATCTGTGTTTTTTAATGCTTGCAAAGTAAAAATAACTTCTGTTTGCCAGACTTGAGAGAGACCTATCTGGAGGTAGGAAAGAGGTGAGTGCAGTTGTACAATTAGAATAATGAGCAATTGTGTTTCCTTTCCTTCTATTGCTTAAATGTCTTGACTTTGACTGCTTACACTTGTTCTTAACAGGTTTCTTTGGTGTTTTTTTTTCATTGCGAAGGTTTCATTTGAAAGCATTTTAAAGGGCTGTTTGTGAAAGAGTCTTTTAGAAGTTTTGTACTTATAATGTTTGCAGTAAGCGGTTGAATGAAAATCTTCATGAATAAATAAATATATATATATATTTATTTATTCATGAATATATATATATATACATATATATATATATATATATATATATATATATATATATATATATATATATATATATATATATATATATATATATATATATATTTATATATATATATATATATATATATATATATACATAAACTTATATTCATGAATAAATATGAAGTATTATTGTAGCTAAATCTATTAAATTAACACAAAGACTTTGCTGTACTGTTTCTAGGACTGGTGAACATATGAAAATGGAAGGAATGTCACTCCCTCCTTTTGTTGGCAGAAAACCTATAACAAGAATTCCTGGCTCAAAGATTCCTATTAGAAATACTAAGTAAGCATTTTATGAAAATTGCTGAGACTGTGTCTGCCTTTGTGACATGTTTACTAATAAAATAAAAACTTATAAAGGTAAAGGGCTCAAATCATATTACAATTTAATATGCTTTTAAACATTATCCAAAATAATATTACGATCCATATCCAAACTGAAGAATACTGTCATTAAAATGATCTCACCTTTGTGAATAACTCATCAAAAATTCTCAGGCTAAAATTTTATTTCCGGGCTAACTTATTGTGAACTTTAAACTAAATATTACGTAGCCTTTGTTCCATTATAACATCATTATGTAGCAGTAACAGCTAACTAAAGATTGTGATTTATTTGACGTTTTGCCTTATTTTAGGCCATTTTTGAGTTTGGCAAAGGAAGAGCAGAGAGGTCACTCACCCTTGCTTCAAGGAACCTCACAAATTCCAAGGTGGAAACCAGTTAAACAGAGTTTTTCCAGGTTGATACATATTCCATCTTAGTGGCGGCACATGTAGAATTGAACAAAAGTATAAACAATCTAAAAATAATTGTTCATCTTGAGCAGATCACACTTGTGTACAATGTGAGTGGATTGCAGAACAGTTATGAATATAAAACCCAACTAAGCTATTTTCTCTTACCATATACAAAAAATACCATTCCAACTTCTAAACTTCATATTATGATCAATAATTTTTGCACAACTTGAATAAATAAGGAGGAAAAAACAAAAGATCTGAACATGGGATTTTGTATATAAAAGGGTTATTGTTGCAGCAGAAGCATGTATATATAAATATATATATAAATATATGTCAGTAAAACCTTTATTCGAACGCTATGATGCTCAAATTTCTAACTTTTTTTTAGAGTGAAATTTAAATGAAGAGTGGTGTTTTATTTTTTAAACACCAATTTTGAATTTTGGAAAAATAAAATTAACCCTTTTACAAGTGAATCAAAGTCTGCCAACATTTTGCGACCTTTTTCAGGGGGTGCAACAAAAACCCTTTTAGATGCAAGAATTCTGTTAACTCACTTTCAACTTGTGATAGATACCTAAATAAATATGCACAAAAAAGCAGGTATATGCCACTATGTACATGGTACATGGCACTGGTACCTGCAGACATGTACTACTGGTAGTGGTAATTTGGCAGTTTGGAACAGACAAACTTGTGTTGTACTGTTTTTAGATCTGATAAGCATATAAGAATCAAAGGAATGTATCACTACGAGAGGCATGCACCACTGGTAGTGGCATACTTGCTTGCAGTTAACTATTGCTAGACAATAGTTAACAATTAAATATTAGCATGCAATAGTTAATTGTCAAGTTGCAATTAACTATTGCAGTTGAGATGTGACACCAACGTAGCAACTCCGCAGCGGGATGTGACCGTCGTTTATTTTGTTGCGGAGGCAAAGGAGTCGATGTGCACAATGATATGAATAAGCTGTAATAATAATACCTGCGGGAACTAAAATTAACATATTCGAAACAAAAATATTTGCATCCTTTGCTCAGCCAGTTGCATTCTGACTGTTGCTTTTGTATGAAACCATTTCATCATCATTTAGCTGTTCAATACCTTCCACAGTGTCTGCAGGTCTGGAGATATTTTCTGCACTGCTGAACTAGTCAGTATTAGCGTCCAAACCAAGTTTTTGGCAGTGCAAAACCTTTACGCGTTGCTATCTGAAAAACATTTTTGCGAAACTGTTTATAAACTTTTAGCCAGATGCTTGCTTAGCACAGCTTTTCCAAAGCATTGTAAATGCTAATATGTTTTTACATATGTCAAAGTATCAGAACTGTGTTGAAAAGGGAGCTTCTGTACTATAGATAGCTATACTATAGTTTTAATACAAACAGAAACACTGAATAAAATAATTGTTATTGTTGTATTCGAGTTACAATAAGCACATTTTTGTAGACACTTTTTTACTGATCACCTGCTATTATGGGTTCATAAACTTCAAGAACATCAATTACTAGCCCTCAAATAGAAGTGGAGCTCAAATAAAATTAGTGTTCAATAAAAGGGCGGCACTCTCCTTTTCAACTTTTCTCCCATAGTGTTGGCCAAATGGAGGTGGTGTTTAAATAAAATTTGGCATCCATATAAAGGTGGAATTCAAATACAGGCTTCATGGTGTACACATATATTTTATTCACTTTTTTGACACGGCTATTCATATATAGCATGGTAACTTAACCGTTGTTTGTAATCTCTAAGTAAGTATCAATCTATATAGTAACTTTAAATCTGGGAGTCTGCTATACATAGCTTCTAAATAGGTGCTGGTTATCAATACTGCAAGAAAAACACTTGCCTATCTGATGTTGCCCTGCTGGAAAAACTCCAGTAAACACACTAAACTTCATAAATGACCACTTTAATTAATTGGTAAAGTAACAATTATATTGTGAAATCCAAAAATATTCAATGCACTTAGATACAAACATTTTAATTTAGGAGAAATCGATGGAGACGTATAAACTTGCATTCACTTCTTCCTCATGTAGCGAAAGTGTATTATCCAGCATCAATATGAAAAAGGAGTATATTAGGCTTGCTGTCTTTTTTGCACTCACAAGAAATTCAAATCCCAACCCGTTGCACACTGAGAGCTGTAAATCTGTTAATGAAATGGAGCATTGTGCTGTCAATTAACCTTTAAATAAATTTTTGATCTACATGTATGTATCATTTTTATACGATTTGTTCAATAATTACAATGTAGCTAATACACAATTGTACACTATAATAACCTCATCCAAATATTGACTATTATGACGAACATCTTCATCTTTCACAAATCTATTTTGAGTAAAAACAGAATGTTTTTATGTTCTTAGCTTTAATAATATCTTCATCACTAGATATACACATGCTCACAAGATTATCTTTACTTATTTTCATTATTACTTACGAGTACCAAAATTTTCACCTCTGATTAGATTATGTATTCTTGTTTATCATAGAGCACGTCAATCAATGGCTCAAGGAACACCAGACAATACAAAGCGGGTGTCTTACAATACCAATCCAGTTAGACTAATCAATGGATCAAAGATTCCTGTCAGAGACTATAGGTGAATATTCATGAGAGAACATTTTTATGGGCATAATGGCCAAAATATATGTATACATGTTACTCTCTGCGTATTCTATGGCAATAAATAATTTTGACGTTCTTTAATTTTAAATTTCTGTTGAAGTTAACTAATCCTTTAAACTATGCGTAGATGCTTTTAGGTAAATGGTCATGCTTTTACATTTCAATATGGTTTGAACTGTGATGTCAAACATAATTGATTGTTTGTAATCTTATGAGTTACAAATCTAAGCTAATCCCATTTGAAAGTCTACCTGATGTGTATAAAGTTATTGACTCGATTTAATCTAATTGATTTGTAACTCGCCACAACTGGAAATTTGAAAACGAATAGTTGCATTACATAGGATAATCTAATTACGATGCAGTTATTTTACCTTTACAAATTTTAATTAAATCAGTTCACAATTTTTGTCTGCTGCTGCTTTAATACAATGTAATACATGATTGTTTTGGCCAACTTTTAAAGTATATCTTCATCAGCTCCACAAGAATAACTAAAATAACTAGAATAGAAATTACTAAAACGCTTCATAATTTTATATTTATTCTGTTTCCTATTTACAAATAAAAAATAAAAATATTACATATAAAAAAATATTATCTGAGTTTCCAAAAGGTTGGAAACTCAATTATGAACAAGTGAATGCTGGCTATTTTATAACAAGTCTGCCTTATATAGGTAAAACTTTTGCTTTTATTAATTCTGAGACAGATAATTAATTGCATTCCAAAACTACGGATTCTCTTGTTTTTTACTTATTTTTGTTTAAACTGAGTTGCTAACCAATTTAACAAAAGTGTGATTCTTATAAGACTCCATCTGACAGTTCCTTGTCAAAAACTTTACAGACTCAACATGCTTGGCATTACGTTAGAAAACCAGATGATTCTATACCTCAATATTTAATAATGTTAAACTTGCCATATTAGACTTATATGACTGAATATATTTTGCTTAACTTTTTCAAGAGATATTTTACATAACAATTTTTGTAAAACAAATTATGTAATCTGTGGTGTTTTAATTAAACTTATCAGTAAGTATTACTTCAATAGGGTACCACTAAAGCCCAGGACAATTGAAGAAATCCATAACATAGCAGCAATAAGGAAAATCTCCAAAATACCACGTCTTACTTTGGCGGATGAAAGGTAATACATATTCAATTTGTAATATTTTATCTTACCAGGTTGATACATATTCTATCTTAGTGGTTGCAAATGTAGAGTTGAACAAAAATATAAACAATCTGAAAGTGTTTGTTCAACTTGTGCAAATCACACTTGTGTAGAACGTGAGTGGATTGCTGCACAGTTATGAGTATAAAATTAAACTAGATTATCTTTAGTTAATATATACAAAATTCAATATTCTAACTTCTATACTCCATATTATGAGGAAATAAATTGTTGTGTTAATTAAATTAATTAGGAGGAAACATGAAAAAATTAGAACATGGAAGTGTGTATATAAGAGAAGGTTATTGTTGCAGCAGTAGCATATATATAATAATATATGTATATATAAATATATATACCATAAAACCTTTATTTGAATGCTATGGTGCTCTATTTTCCAAACCTTTCCTTTATAGTGGCACTTTTAAAGAGGTAAAGTTTAAGAAAGTGTGGTGTTGCATTTTTCAAACATCGCGTCAAAATGTTGAGAAGATATGCTTAACACTTTCACGATTGGAATCAAATGCTGCCTACATTTTGCGATTTCTTTTAGGCGGCACGACATAAACCCTTTTAGATGCAAGAAATTTGCTAACTTATCTTCTAATTATCATAGATACCTAAATAAACACACAGAAAAAACTTGTAAATGTCACCACCAGTAGCCTTTACTGTTGGTAGTGGTACTTTGGCAATTTGGCACAGACAAACTTTGTCGCACCAGGCCTGGTAAAGGACTGGTTTTTAGGACTGGTAAACATATGATATGAAAGGAATGTATCACTACTAGGGGCATGTACCACTGTTAGGGGCATACATGCTTACAATTAACTGTTGCAAGCCATTAGTTGGCAATTAGCTATCAACTTGCAATTAAATATTGCAGTTGAGATGTGACAGCAATGCAACAACTGTAACTACTCTGAAATGAGATGCGACAGTCGTTCATGTCATTGTGGAACCAGAGGGGTCTATATACATAGTAACATACGTATAAACAAACCACAATTATTATACATGCAGAAAGAAAAATTAACTTTTTTGAAACAAAAATATTTGCATCGATTGCTCGGCTAGTTGGGTTCTGATGGTTGCTTTTGTTTGAAAACATTTTATCATCTTTTAGCTGTTCAACACCTTCTACCTTCTACAGGATCTGTTGGACTGAAATTATTTTCTGTACTGTTGATCTAGTTAATATTAGTGTCCAAACCAACTTTTTAGCTGAGCAAAAATTTAACGCAACGCTATCTGAAAAAAAGAAAAAAGTTAATGGAAAGAGAAATTGACAAAGACATATACACTCGCATTTTATTTTTTCTCAGGTAGTGAAAGTGTATTACCCTGCATCAATATCGAAAAAAAGCATATTAGGTTTGCTTGTCCTTTCTGGTATCACAAGAAGTTCAAATCTCACTCTGTTGCACACTTGATAGCTTTTGAGAGTTTCAAACCCGTAAATGAGATGGAATCTTGCGCAGTCAGTTAAGCTTTAAATAAATTTAAAATCCATGATGTCTTATTTTTAGACAATTTCTTTAATAACTAGCTAATACACAATTGTACACTAAAATAACCCAAACACTGAATATTACTATAAATATATTCATCTGACACAAATCCTTTTTAGAGAAGAATCACAATTGATTACTGTATGTCACTCTTCTAATATTTTTATCACTAGATGTACACATGGACACAAGGCTAAACACAACAGTCAAATTTCACTTAGTTTAATCAATACTTGAAAATATTAAATTTTCAACTTTTGATTAGAAGCTCTATTCTTTTTTATTATAGAACACCTCAATTAATAGCTCAAGGAACATCAGACAACACAAAGGAGGTGTCCTACAATAACAATCCAGTAAGACTTACCAAAGGATCCAAGATTCCTGTCAGGGACTATAGGTAAATACTAGCGCATCTTTTTATGGGTTTTATGTCAAAAATAGATATTTTTCTGTGAGATCTGTCAAAATAAGTAACATTATTCTGGTGGTCATCAATTTTAAATTTCTGTTGACATTAATTCTTTGGACTATGTGTAATTTATTTCAGGTAAATGATCATGCTTTTTGCATGTCAAAACAGTTTGAATTGTCAAATGAATTTGATTTTTGAAAATCCTATTGATTAAAAAATGAAAGAAATTTTGTTTTGAAGTTTATCTGCTGCATATACAATAATTGGACAAAATAGATTTAAATGAATTGTAGGTCACAACATCAGTAAATTTGGTAACAAATAGACGCATGACATGAGACAGCCTACTTTGGAGGTAGTTAATAAACTGTACAAATTTTTTCAGGTCAGTTTGCAGTTTTTTGTCTGCGGCGGATGTAATACAATGTAATACAAGTTTTGTTTATTTTTTTACATTTACCATCGTTACCTCATTGTTTTAATAAAAGGAATTGCAAAAATAACCATAACTTATATTAATTTTATATCATAATAATAGATACAAAACTTAACAACCGAGTTTCCAAAAGGTTTTAAGTGAATGATGGTTAGTCTATGTTAGTTCCTATGGTTAAAACTTCAAACTTTATTAGTTCTGAGACAAATATATGGATTTCAAGCTGTTGATTTACTCTTTCTATATTTATTTAAGCTGAGTTGCTAGTAAAGTTCACGAAAGTGTAAAGTCCTATGGGACCCCATCTGACAGTCTCCTTGTCAGAATAATTATAAGTTCGATGTGCTGTGCATTGTACCGCGTAACAAAATAATTTTACACCGCAATACTCAAACATGTTAACCTTGCCTTCATAGACCTATCTGGCTTAACATATTTGTTTTAGATTTTTCAAAAGAGGTGAGACATTATGGTTTTTATCAAAAATAAATGATGTAATTTGTAGTGTTTTAAATAAACCTATGCAGCAATGTTTTTTTGAGTAGAGTACCACTGAAGCCCAGGTCCAAGAAAGAAATCCATAACATTGCAGGACTGAGAGATGTCTCCAAAATACCCCGTCTTAATTTGGTTGCTAAAAGGTAACACATAATCAATTTGTAATATTTTATCTAGTAGTCTGCAATAATGTTGACTTTGTTTTGTGATCGAGTTAGTTACTCTAAATGAATTTGATAGATAATTTGAAATAATACATAACATAGATTATTATAATAAAATGTAATCATTTGTAGAGACATTGCAAATAAGGTAAATCATGTCGAGAGAGTTGCCTCAGCGATTAACAAACTTTGTATTGAATAGGAGTTGGTTTAAAGTTACAGTGGTTTATTAAACAACTTTAATGATGTGTAACATAGCTGGTTATTTGAAATTGAATCTTGTATTTACGACTTTAAACTTTATTACTTCTGTTTTAGCTGTAGTATTGAGAGCCTTGGAAATAGAATTCAGAGTGGTAACAAGAAACAGATGGCCAAGGTAATTTTGCCAACATAACTTTTGCTGAGTATTTCGCTACTAACCAATAAAACAAACATATACAATGATAGTTTACACAACTGCGTTTGACATTTTATGGTCGGTTATTAAACATTACAGTTTTAAAATTTTTGCAAGTTTTTTTACAACAACTGAATAATTAGGAAACAATTAAAATCTTAACAGAAGCCAGTAAACTTTCAGCTATTCTCCTAGAAGAAGCTATACAAAAACTTACCAACTGCATTAACTTGCCCGTTCATTTGACTCATAAGAAACGCTGATAAGTTTAGTTATTAGTTACATTATAGTAGTACGGAACAAACTATCAATAGTGCATGAGTTTTATTTTTCAATGTTGGTTTAATTAACTTTCAGAGCTTGTTCTCAGCATCCAGCCCTACTGAAAAAAAACCATGATACTAAACTAACTATAAAATATGTATGCTATCCCTAAGCTTGTTAATTTTATTGCTTTATACAACTTATTAAAGCTGCTCTCGGTCTATATTCTTACAGCTTCTAACTTGGAGTGATATTATTTCTATTATGTTTATGATCTAAATAGTATTGTCTTGGATGATCAGACTCAATAACAATAAAAACTTGAACTTATCAACACAAATTATATCAAAGCTATAAAAGTACAATATCCTATATAATTTGCCCAATGAAACTAGAAATATGATAAATAAAGTTTCTAAAATGAGTCAATTTTTAGGGTATACTTTTATGCTCTCCTTCAAAGTTAATTTATAGCTAATGTTAGAAGGATTTATATAATACTATGTTAGGGGAAAACCCTTACTGACGACCAAACAATCCTATGTAATATGTAAACCAGGTGTAAGTTTCCTACACCTGTCAATAGAGATTATATTCAAGAGGAGCAGCACAATAAATATTATTTATTTGTTGTAGTGGAACTACAAACAAATTAAATGGAGTGTCTAGAATAAATTAGTGTGATTGATGTATCTTTGTACTCTGCAGAAAATCTTCCATAAAATATGTCTTTATTTTTAAACAAGAATGACTAAATTCCAAACCGGAATTTTTTATAAAATCTTTATATAGTACGTGTAAATATTTAGTAAAATTAAAGACTATAGATATGTAGATACAGAAGTGGTTATGTTTAATTTTACACACATAACAATTACATGAAAAACTAATTTTTGTCTCTCAAATTGATTATTTCAAAAGCTGCAACAGTTGTGTATTACATGTCAGACATTGTTTTTTTGTTTAATAGACACAAGCTAAATGTTTATTTGATTGATTTTTAACATGACTATACCTTGCAAATACTGGTATATGTGTAGCTCATAAGTACACATGAATTGTACATAAAACATGTATGAAAATAAGGTTATTTGCTGTCAGCCTGCTCAGGCACAAATTAAATAAGAACAAAGGATTGTCTGCTACAAAGAATTGGAATAAACAGTCTTAGATAATTGGTTTAATTTTGGTAAGTGCGCTCAAGCACTACACTTTATCAACAAAAATTTTTTGGCTACAAAACTATTTAGTTTGTTTTCATCTACTCTGTTCACTCATTTTGTCTTTGAAAACTAACTTTACAAATTTAGTTTTTTTAAATGCTATACAAACTTTTCAGCCTCAAAGAAAAACGATAGTCAATGAGGATAACTATAGGAGCCTGAAAATAGAAGATGCATGTCCACCTCAGATGCTTCCGGATGCTATGTGGACTAAAAGTGAGAGAGCAGCTATTGATGGCAAATTACAAACTTTCTTGGAAAATCAGCGAATAGAAAATCAGGATCAAAAACAAAACTTATCTGCTGATTACTAAACAAGTCTGCTACAATATATATGTTACTTGTTGATAAAACTTAACACTCTAATTTTATCATATTTGCTTATCACTGATCCTAGTGCAGCTGAAAATTTAGAGTGTGAGATATAATTTTAACAAATACAAAACATAACAACAAACTATTTTAAAAGGTTAGAGTCAATGTCAGTTGTTTCAAGTCTGTTGAATTGCTTAATCGTTTAGTTCATTACTAATCACGATAATTCCATTTTTGATCCTAGATTTACTTTAACAATGTTCTTCTTGGTTTAAACTTGAATTGTTAGTACATTCAGATAAACATGTCACTTTGGTAGGACTTCAACCGACAACCTCCAAATAACAATTGACCTTTAGAAGTGTTATACATAATCTATTGCGCCACAGAGCCAACTTTTTCAATGTAAAGATCTTTTAGCACTTGCTGCATCAAAATATCAAGTGATGAACATGAGTGACCAAAATTCAAACAATAACTAAATTAGAATAATTTTTACCGCTTTTCTTAAAAGAGCCGGTGTTTATGGTACAACAACAAAGATAGGAGCATGCTTTCTTATCAAAAAACTCTGTGTGCAGTAGGCTACTGAAATAAAAAAAGCGAATCATGAAGGCCATGGCAATATGAAAAATATTGTATGACTCAGGAGCATAAGCAAGTTGGCAATCGACAGAAACCGTGTAGATGTTATTTTTGTGGCAATAAAGGGCATCTAGGTAAGAAGTGCAGGATCAAGCAAAAAAACCAGCAGAAATGATCATCAGCACCAAGCGCCACAAATGTGCATAAGATATACATCAGTTCCGGAGGTATAGACAATAAAAGTAGTGAAGGTACAGATTGAGGGTTGTATAACAGCTATTTAAATTTTTTACAAGCATTGAGATCGATGATAGAAACCTTGTAATGACTTGTTTAACAGCCTAACAATTGGTTGGTTACTGTTGGAATAAACTTGATAGATATTTCAATAAAGTTTGGGTGAGCCCAATCATTGGGTCATATTTGGGGTAACCAAATTTCCAAAAGCTATTCATAAATAACTATAGATATGTCAAAAGTAATTCAGAAGTTGGCATATTGGTATGTGAAGACAAGCTAAAACAGCAGCGTAAGTCAGGACACAAGGTATACTGTAGATGCTTGACTTGAGTAAAAACTGTTTGTAATTACGTATTAAAAAGATTTGCAAAAAAATATATAGTAAGTCATTATGAGAAGTAAAATGCCAACAGCCTTATAAGATTAAAATAAATGTGGCACCTAGGATAATAGAAAAAGGGGTATACAAGGTTTTGTCATTTGATAGAGTAATAGACAGTGGTATAGATAATTGTAATAATAATATAAATGTAGTAACTAAAGCCATTTGAACGGTGAAGTAGAGTGTGACTACCTTTCAAAGTATGTTTTGGTTACAAATGTTCTAGTGAAATTAGCAGATGCTTGTCCTTTGAGACTTTTGTTAGTGGCCAGTGATAAATGAGTATATACATGGCACTGTGACTCAAAATTGCCAACCTTAGTGGAGCAAGGACAAAAATAAAATTAATTGTGTGGTAAGCTGCTAAGTGCCAGGTTGGCAACGACATCACTTCCTCTTAAGGATGAGAATAAAGAGATTGTACAGTTTTTAAAATGTCTAACAGTTGAATATAATTACATTATGCTCGAGCTTTGTCTGTTTCATCGATGTATTTGTCAATAGTTGTTTTCTTTAGTTTTTAAACTTTTTCATGGCATGATAATATTTCTGGTGGAGTATTATGCACTGTAAATTTTAATCTTTGACATAACTTTTGTATCTATTTCTGATGCTACTTTAGGAGATAAGTTATATGCTACTTACTATCTAAGTTTTGAAGACGATTTACTTGGATACATAACTATCACACTGATGTAACAATGAATAAAACGCATATATACTTTGTGATATAAAAAAAACATCTTCCACATGCACATGTATGTAAAACAACAACTACTTTTTTGCTAAATTTTGATGCTGTGTGAAGCCAATAATTGTGGAAGAAAGTTTTGGACAAATATTGACGTTATATTACAGTTTTTAGTAGCAAAGTAAAGTCAATCCGATCATCTATCTACAACTGTAAGTGTTTGTCATAATTTGCCAGAATTTCTCTCTACGCGGTTCACGACTGTGTTTATATGCTAATGCATATATAAACACAGTGCGTTTCTTATGATTTGATAATCAGTATTCACAAAATGTACAAGTTGTTACTTTCAGCTTTGATGTTCTGGGTCCTTCAATCCATGATGTATAATAAACAAGTAAATATCATGTTTAAGTCTTCAATTATATAAATACCTTATGTTTACATTGATACTGCATTTTGTATCCTTACAGACAATGATCTATACTACAATAAGTGCCATGTCTGTACATCTGTCCATCCAAAGTGACGCTTACATGTGAAAAAAAAACTCTTCCGGCAGGAATCAAACTCAGATACTCCAACTAGTAGGAAATTCCAATATTGAGTCTGCCACCTGACGAACTTGCTGCATAGCAGAATGATTGCCCAGACACTTATTACAGATGGTGTCTTATGGCTTACAAGACTGCCAGTGTAACAAATTGTTGCGACTTTACTATGACGATGTGGTTGCATAATGGTAAGACATCACTCTAAAGGTACAAACACACTAGGCGATATTTAGCGCGACATCGCGCTGCCTGGCGGTAATCTACGCTGGAACTTGCTCACCGAACTCATACAGAGCAATAACGCTAGAAATTCCCATCACAACTTTATCGCTAGAGAGATGCATTTTTATTGGTTATTGTTTCTCTAGAATGCAATTTTATGGTGGGTAATTATTTCTTATCAATGTTCGCCAATGTACAGCAGCAAAATTTTGCTATTCAGTTACAATGGAAACTTTACCAGAACGAACACTGAATTGTTCATGAATATGATAAAAGCACTCCGAGTCCTGTACACCATAACAAACAAAAATTAAAAAAACCTTGAGTTGAAAACCAACATTTGAAGTCAATCATTGCGAAGGTTGACCATCTCAAGAATGGTAAATATTTAATAAATCAAATATGAAAAACTACTACAAGATAAAATATATATAAAAATCGTAAAATATTACAGTTAAAAATACAGGAATCGTTTTTCTTATTTCTTCTTGTAGTGTACAATCCATGAAAGAGATATAAGTTTATTAACGAAAAGCGGTAGTTGTTAACATTGTTGCCTAGACAGCGCCATATTGACTTACCTAAACTTATTTACAACTCTGAAGAAACTAATGATACGGAAAATTATAAGCAGTTTGTGAGCGTGCCCATTAAATTGTTTGCTAGTGAATCGCTCAAGTGTGTTTAGGCACACGCCAGCGATATCTCCACCATCCTCATGACGCTCGCGATAAAATCGCCTAGTGTGTGTGGACCTTTAATAGCATCAAGTTGTATGTTGCAATTTGAACCTGTGGTGCAATGAATAGCATGTTGGCATTCTACAATTTAGGTGTTCTTTGATTTCCAACAGAGTCACCTTCATGTCAATTTATACAATATAAAACCTACAATATACATGCTTATGATACTTTATTAGTAGAAATGTTTTAGTTGGAAGTCAATTAAAACTAATGCAAATATTGTGTCAATTATCATTTTGTTTTATTGGTGTGTTGTTATATTTTCTTCTAGCAGGTGGATGTCATTTGAAGGTTATTGATTTGAGTTTCACCTGATTTAACAATTAGTCATTTTTATACAATGGAAATGCTCCTGTCCTTGTATAATAAGACTTGTGGGGCTCAGGCTATGATGACGTCTGAACTCAAAACAGCCATAGATGGTAATGGCAATTACGGTGTGCGGATAAAATAGTAGATAAAGCTAGCGGATTAAGTAGTAATGGGCAGTATTGGGTAGTGACTATTATATATAAAAAATGAAAAGAAAAATTGAGTACTGTTTTTGTGCTACAACTTCATGCAAGTACACTTCTTTATACAACACCTGTTATTTTTATTGGTAGTCAAAATACATCAAGAAGTTAATTACAACAGGAGCTGAAATTTACATTAACATATTTTGTGTACATGCAACTGGCTATGTGGTGCAATGGATAGCGCGTCGGACTTCTAATGGTTAGATGTTATTCGGAGGCTGTGGGTTTGAGTCCCACCAGAGTCATGCTTTTTCTTTAATGTCGTTAGAAACTCAGTTTCAAACAATTTGAATGAAGTCAAAATACCATTATCATTTTTTCATTATTATAAGTAATAGGGTTTGACCTGTTATCAATAGTTATCATAATACCGGTAAAAGGTGATTTTATTTCAATTTCATTTTTTAACATAAATGAAAATTTGAAATGTTTGAAATGTATTTTGGAAATTGTTGCAAACAGGAAGTACTACTGTTTGTACATGAAAAAACTAAAACAATTGCTTATTTTGAAGCTAATTGGAGTTACTTCTGTAGAAATGTCCAAACCACATGGCTAAAACCAACTTATTCAGAGCTGTCCTTAGCAGTATCCATGCCAAAATCAACTAAGCTATTGACGGAAAAAAGTCTGCTAGATGTATTCTGTTTTTTCTTAGTTGATCTTGTGATTGAGATTGAATTCTCTATTACAAAGCTTAAATAAACTATAGATCACATGTGTTTCTTGAAGCTTTAAAAACTGTGTAAATTTTTTGACTAAGAGTATTCATTGTATCAAGTTCTTCAATTGTATTTACGAACCTGTGTGTTGACCTTCTGAGCATTATAATTAACTAGAGCGATAGAAGCTACGCCTTTTATAAGGTTTTCAAAGACTATCATTATGCTTGATATTTGATTTCGCCTACAGCTGCCAACAACAATTGCTCCAAAGTTGCATAAATAATATAAGTTAATGATCATTAACTCATGTTAGCATATATTTTTAGTTTGTACCCCATTCTACACTCTAAGATATAATGATATGACGATGACCAATTCTGCTGACTGCACACTTGTGAGACGGCATTTTAAACTAGTTTTCATTTAATATAATATACTTAATTTAAAATTAGCCCAAATTAATATACAACAGCTAAGCCAGTTTAAAGGCTTTCAAATGTTGTAATTCTTCTTGATATTGCATTCTGACTAAAGGCGCCTACGAAAAAACACGATAAGTTCGTCTAAAGTCTAGCATGGCAGAAGAAGGGTAAACTGTTATTATTAACATTCTTGAATTTTCATTCAATTGGTGCAAACTGCTAGAACTGAACATAGACACTCATCAAACTGGTAATAGTTATAAATACCAGAGTCAATGAGTAACCAGATACAATCCAGCAAATATAACAAAACAACAGACCGATGAAGTTAGTCATTACATTCAGTTATCAGGTGCGACTGGGTTCCGTCAACTGCCTGCTAGTCCAAAATCTATCACAGTTCACAAAGAATTTAAAGAACAAAAAGCATTACTTAACACAACAATTCTGATGTCAAGGTGAGGTACCATACAAGTTATTCCATAGTGAAAACATTTACATTGATAGCCATATTACATGAAAGTTAGTGAGGTCACTGGTGGTAACTCTACTAACAATCAAATATCTTCAAATTGACAAAAAACAACTAACTCGAAGGTGTTAGTAATTGTTCTCTTCTGTCAACAAGCTTAACTACTGGTGTCATCACCTTCAATCAACAAAGTGCTGGTTGTTTGAAAAAAGGATCGGAGCTATCACAACAATAATTACTAGTACAATTTTTTCTAACAATGCCCTATAATTTTCTAACAATGCCAATGTAACCTGCATGAGATTTGCTCTGAGAGCAAATCTCATGCAGGTTACATAGAGGTAACATAAGAGCTATTCCAATAATTATTACTCATATGCAACTTTTTAATCATCGACTAGCCATTAACCAGCATACAAGCTAATGTGAGAGAATACCATAAAATATTTATTTTAAGTATACGCACAATCGCTTCTTGTTTTACTAAACTAAGAAAAAATATTGAAACTCGATCATTCATAGAAAGACAATGAGCAGGCAGGTTTAAACTTTTTTTCTATATGAATATGTGAAAGTATTGAACCTACTTTTAAATATTTACAAAAAACTGCACCGCGCTTATCAAAAGCAGAACACTCAGACGCCACAAGTTCGAACAAATAAATATTTTCACTCTTTGTGGACCAGGACTTTGTATGATTTAAGAAAAGATTAAAGAAAGGACATGTGTATGAGAATATTAGAGTTTGAAACATTGATGACTGAAAAATTGAGAGAAACAGTAAAAACCAAAAATGCTGCAGAACAGCGCAGCAACCACTCCAATGCACCAACAAGCAAACAGAAAAATCTACGAGAAGCGCAATACTGCTGAAAATCTGAAGCTTGAGAATTATCTAACCATTGCAGCCTACAAGATGTGAATATGGGGGACAGCAGTAAGCATGAAAGTTGTCTGATCACTGCAATAAATAACTTTTGAGCCATGGCCAGTTTTGTGAAGTTTATCGCCAAACTTCTACTAACTTATGCGTTTTGTTTTGGGACTCTAACATCAAGGAATAATTTCTGCCTACCGCAGTAATCCTGAAATCGATACTACGCAAGAAATTATGTGAGAACCACAAGGAAAACAACCAGTCAATGACACTCAACAATTGACTCAAGGACAAGTATAACACAGTGGCAAGGCAAAGGAGAGAGCGAAAAGGAGGCAGCCTAGAGTGAAAAGGAGGGGAGCCAGTGAGATTGATAGAGCTAAAGGATTTTTTAAAATGAGGACGAAAGCCATGAAGCCCTGACAAAAGCGGTGCAGCTGGAGGAAAAGCCAAGCTAGAGAGAATGCTAATAGAAGCCTATGATGGCTACGGGAAGCTTTGAAACAAATAATTTGCAGAAGATGGACTCATTCAGAAAGAAATGCAACACAGACACAATTTATCTAATGAGGTGGCAAGCAAGGGAGCCATGAAGCCCCGAAAACCGCTTGATTAATCTCCTTGCCAATAGTAAGAGCCATCACTACATGCCCAGTAGACACGCAGTCATTGAACCTAAAAAGGGCATAAGCAAACAGAACAAACTATACAAGCATATTGTTATTTTTGCTTGGGTTATTAAGTATTGCCAGAATAATTGTTTGATAATCACCAACTGGTAATCCTGACAATGGTCGTTGTGAACATTGATACTCGGGCTCATTATTGGCAACAGAACAATACATTAATAACATAATTAAAAATAGAGGTACCCATCTCCATTGATAAATTTGTTAGTTCAATTTCGCTTTGTAGTAATAGTCTGATTTTTGCGGGACTGAAGTGCCACTTTGTCTGCGATCAAATGTTGTTTGGGGAGAAACTGAACTCAAAGTCCAGAAGCTGACTATCACACATAGAACCATAGAACCGTTGTGGTAATTTCATTCAAATGAAGCAAAAACTTCATACTTTTCCATTAGTACTATTTGATCATTACTAAAATTAACAAAACTTCTCCCTTGACCGTGCCGATCTGAACAACCATATTAACAACTAAATATGACCATTTATGCAACTGTTACTGATTTTGCAAAACGATATGATAAGGAAGTATCAGCAAAAGGATATAGCGTAATGGAGCAACACATAAACTACATGACAGCATAGAAATATTACAACTAACAAAAACACATGTCACATCAAAGTAACATCAAGAAAAGTGATCATCCACCCATTTCGAAGCGGATTAGATCCCCTCATTAGAAATCATCCATCAGAGAAAATCTGTAAACAGGCCTGCCAGAAAACTACTAAAAGAAATTAGGCCTTACCAAACACAATCAAAATAACTGGAGTCAGTCATAATTTCAAATCACTACAATTCCATGACGTGCATAAAACAAGTCCACTCAAATATTAACCCTCTACAACATAAATAGCCGAGCCTGAGCGCCTAAACAACTAGTCACAGGCTAACAGAGAAATCTACGAATGAGTGCAGCTTCAATGGATCCGTTTCTTTCCTTTCTTTTTGTAGAGCCTCTCTCCATCAACTCTTCCCTGGAAAAGGCTCCTTCTATTTCAATGGCTGACCCTCACTATCTATGGCCTGTTCTGACCCTCGTTTGATTAGTGTGACTCTCGTGGTTTGGGATTGAGAAAAGAAACATAGATGACCACTTGAGTAAGGGTGTACCAGTAATTACCTTATATAACCTTTGTCATTAACCCTTTAGCTGGAGAAATGACATAAACGTTGTTTATTGGTTCTGTGGAGAAACGACAGCATAGTTTTTGGTAAAAGTTTATAAAGCTTTGTAAAATGTACAAAAGCATATGAATGCTGTTAGGTTAAAAATATTGTCGTTAAGATACTTTCCTATAAATTATTATATGAAATGATCATCTGAAGGGCATTTCTTTTTGCTACAAGCCAAACAATTACAAAATTGCGATTCTATCGCAAAAATGTAAACTGGAAAAACCAGTCAACAAGCGATTCAGCTTTCGAAACAAAAGAATAAATATTCTACTTGATTCTATGGTAGTCAGTGACCGTTTAACTGACTAAAGTTTAATTATAAACTTCGAATATATAGAAAAAAGTCTTGGCTATGGTAATGCTATATCTACTTGTGCTGTTGTTGTGAATAATAAAAAATTGCCTCAAAATAGAAACTTCGATACAAGCAACAGCTGGGCTACTAGCTCTAATACTGGCTACTACTACTGAGGGGTCAGAAAATGAAGCATATATAATCACACAGGCTTATGATAGTTGGAAAAATGTTACTGATTTAGGTGGTGACAAGCCTTCATCGCTCGACAATTTTTCCTCAGTCAGGGCCCAACTTCACACCCCTTGCTGATACTCGATCGATAGAAGAATTTGATTATTTTTTCCTTCCTACTGAGCTAGGTGGAAATATATTGTAGACAATTATAGTAACATAATCTAACAAGTACAATGATTATACATGTGCAAAAATTGGAGTTTTGCAACCTCAGGCTAAACTGCACTTATGAGAAAGTGCTACTGCAAAGCCATGAAGAGCCATTATTGGACTGTGTCTAAACAAGAGTTTGTGAAACGCTCCAAACAAACTATCTTGCTTTAATAAAAAGCATCACATCTAAAACCATTCAGTAATTATCAGCTCAAGCCATGTATTTTAATAGAATACCTACTTTATTGAACTGTCAACAAAAAATTACGCACTTTCGACCTTCGGACGTTTTTGGGAGACTTACATGCCAAAGGATTAATGTTACTGTTTTCGAACCTTGTTAGCTGCGAATTTTAATTAGAGCTGCCTTATGATCGCGTTAATTAAACAATTACCATGATCAAGAGAAATACACGATTAACTGAGTTGAGCCAATTAATCTTCAAATAAAATGCAGCTGAAGTGACAATCATTACGTGATTCCTTTGTATTGTTTAATATATTGTAGAGGAATTTACCGGCCTTCACTCAAGCACAATTTAGATTGCAATTATATAGCATAAATTGTAAGAGAAGTGAATATGGTTTTTGTTCGTTTTACCAGGAAGGCAAATCACAGCGGGAGATTGCCAAAGAAGCAAAGGTTGCTAAAAGTACTGTTCGTAACACCATCAAACGGTTCCTGGTAAAGGTGTACAATGACTGCTCGCTTTGCTTCTGTAAGATGACGAGGCATGATGTCGATGTTTGACTGAATGAATCTACCAACGCTAGAAGTTCACTTTTATAGCAAGTTAGCAACTTCAAAGACAAATTATTCTGTTGTGCAAAACGTAACGGCATGAGGATTGTTTCACACAACGTCTTTGATCTGAGTAGCATCACTGTTTAAGTTTGACCATAAATAAAATAGAGGTTAAATTTTATTCAAAATGAGTAAAAACGCCAAAAATAATTGCTAACTATGACTCTCTCTAAAACTTATCTAACATTGTTGTTTCAAGCTAGAATTAGTTTCATCAAGTTCTACTCATTCTAAGCTTTTTTTTGATGTATACTATGTATAGGTTCTACTCAATAACAAAAGCTTAATGAGGGATTTAATCACCTTGAGTGCTGAGCGCTAGCAATAATCAAGTTTTATAAGGTGGTCCGTTTATTTTTCACACCACTGTAATGTAAGAGTAAATATATGCAAGTAACACACGTAGTAAAGACAGACACAACATGCAATATATATATATAAAAGTAATTATATGCGAGCATTAAAAATATAAGAAATAAATTCGTGCTCCGGCGTCCGCCACAATATAACATTAACATATCAGGTTACTAACATTTAATTTACTAACAGATAAATATTATGACAAGCAACACTTTTTAACCAATTAGATACAACCACAATTATTTTGCACTCAACCATGAAAACATGAAGTGAGTCACTAACATAAAACTTGTTTATACAATACCAAAACACAAGCATCGTGTCAATCTACAATGTATTTGCAAGCAGCCAAATTGTTAGTAATCCTTTATAACGCTGATAACAAACAAGCCTTTATTTGCAGGCATATTATCAAATAAAATGAAAACTGTAAAAGTATCCTGAATGCAAGATAGTAGGGAACAATTCATGTTTAGTTTGAGTTAATTTGTGTAAAACTTAGAAGAAAATTTACATGAGAGGATGACTTCAAATAAGTAATGCAGGATAACTTATACAAAAATAATCTGACTGATACTATATAAAAGGTCCAGGTTTGAAGACTAGATTATTTATGAGTATTGATTATGGCAAAATCGATTGCTCATTAATAACTGGATGACTATAATATGGCCTGTATCATCTGTCCGTGCAAGTATCATTGTTTACTTTTATGGTTTATCTGCAGTGGGTTAATTATGTTTTCAATTGAATCAGTCGCTTGTTGTTAGTTGTTTGAACATGTTTCTAGGTAATAGCAACAAAAAAGATTTAAGTATTATTTAATATTTTACAACCTATTTTGTTCATATTTAAAAACTTTTCTAGATAAACTATACATGTATCTTCATTTTAAAAAATCTCAATTATATTTCAGCTTTAGAATGGTAGTAATATGAAATTGACACTTTATTGGAACATGAAAGCAGAGATATGTCCTCCGTACTAGGTGGCGCATTTTTATGTTGTTGGCAGCATAACAAGAAAATGAAGTATGAAATATCCCAGAAAGAATTTTCCTACCACTACGGCACATCATCATTAAGATATCGTTTAACCTATTATTATCCTACCACTCAGAAATCATCACCAGCTGTCACAGACAGTAACTACCACTACTGTATGTAGGAAGAGGGCATCTGTTCATTAGGATAATGTGAATAAACTGTGCTGCCTCCACTCTTGGCTGGTTAAATTATAGACTTTCATAGACTATTTTCATACGCATAATAATTATTACATTGTAACTTATGTATATTGTACATAACTTGTAATTCTGTTAACAACAATTGTCTCAAACATAATTTATATATAGTTGTATTATTTGTTTCCAAAATGCAGGCTTTTAGTAGATTAATTCTAAGATTAACTGGTTCAGAACAGTTATTAACCACGATTAATTTTTATAATCATCGTGCAGCTCAAACTTTAATCATTGAACTTACAGAATAAAGAAGTAGGTATTAACCGGTATATAGTAACTGGCTCTAACTGGCTATATTTAACTGGTAAATTTTAGCTCTGCTTATAATAGCAAAACACCTTCACTACTGCCTGGACCATTTATAATAAAATCAGTTCACACAACCTAAGCAAAAGCAGACCAACTAAACAACCAGAATACAAAAAGATGACAAAGATATTGTGGTGGAACACAAAACTTCCACCCTCTCTTGTACAGTTAAGACATTTTCTAACCAGGGTTATGTTCTCTTTCTTTTTGTTAGCCACGCCCCTAAGGGAGGCTGGCTTAATTATATCTAATTTGCATAATTTCATGTACATAAGACAGGGTCTCGGCCCTTTGTATTCATTCAATACATGCAGTGCAATTGAATCATACTCCTTCTGATACATTAAGCGATACAAGAACCACCCCGGCATATAGCTATCTCCAAAGACCTAGTCTATGGACTGTGCTGTGGGAATAGACTCATAAAAACACTGTCGACCCTGTCGACCCCCGGTCGACCTTGTCGACCTAGTATAAAACCTCTTTTGTGCAATCCCTTGTGTGAAGTGGTTAATGTTGACCGGTGGAGTAAGCCGACCTAGTCGCCTCTGCGTGTTGGTCACGGGAACCAGCACACAGCCTCCTGTGAAGGGTGAATGTTGACCGGTAGAGTAAGCCGACCTAGTCGCCTCTACGTGTTGGTCGCAGGAACCAACACAATATTTCAACACTGATGTAGGTGTGGAGTCAGATTAATTGAGTATAACGCAATTTCTCCTTAATCCCTCGCTACAACCGTAACTTTTTTTAGTTTTAAATGTGTTCCGACAACATTTTACACACTAACACCGCAGTCTACAATGGAAATTTTCTAATTTAAATTAGGACGACTATAACCCATCGTTAAAACCAACAGCATTATTAAATGATTTCTACTAAACAGGGCAATAAACTTCGCAATTAAGAAAATACGTTACTCAAAAAAATTAAAACGTTTTCGGTTGTGAATCAACTCGAGTAGCAGAAAATGGGAAAAATTAATCCAGGTTTTTAAAATTTGCGAGTGCTAGTTTTCACCTATTACGGATAGCCTCGAATAACGCAGCCTACGTTTCGACATATTAGAACGAGCCGTAGTTGAACGCGTTTCCAACTGGGATCGTAAAATTATTTGATAACAACTAGGTCAACCCCTACATCATTCGCTATTCTGTTGACCCCTTTTGCTCGGCTGTTACCCTATCAAGGGAAGCTCACAAAAACTAGCCTCAGACCCTAGATACTAAAATGTTTCCCTCGAACTTTACACCGGAAAAGCTTAAACTGTATAGGACTCCGGCTATCATTCTTCACAGCGGAGATTCCCTCAACTAGTTCGCAGTTGCGTCAAGGCTTGACAAGTTTAGTATATTCCGCTGTCAACCTCCGTACAACCGGTAGGCATTAACGCACAGCCGTATAGGCATACATTTTCTAAATGTTAAAGGTTGACTTGCAACAAAATTCACTTTACCGTTATTTGATATGAAAAGATACACCATGTCGTACTCTGTTGTGTTGTAGGTTGTTATGTGTTGTTGTGGAAAAATTATGTTATGAATAACTAATCCAAATTCACACACAACATCAGTGTTGAATTTGCTTGTCCTATTATTCTATTTTGACTATGTTTAATTTGTGCACTTTTGCTTAGCTCGTGGGAACTAATTTAATTATCACTGGTTCAAGTATAGTGAAGGTGTTAAGCTATTGTAAGCAATACTAATATCTACCAGTCAAACTTACTTCTTTATTCTATAAGTCAAACAATGAAATACACAACTAACAAAATTTTACAACAGTAATAATAATGCCAAACAATCAGAAGAGCTAGTAAAATTACATCTTTACTCAAACGGTCGTCTATGCTTGTTGATCAGTCCTGTACAGCTGTGAGTGCAAATTTCATGACTGCCAGATAAATAAAGAGATTCCAATCTACAGCGGCTTTTCGTTTTTGAGCTTTTAAGGGCTTGAAATCACATTTCCACATATTTGGCACCTACAACACAACAGAGTAAGACATGGTGAATCTTTTGATACCAAGTAACTGAAATGTGAATTTTGTTGCAAGTCAACCTTTAAAAGCACATAACTGCTTTCAGTAATTTGCCAAGGAGTAATAAATGCGATGAAATTTAACTGAAGTTAATGCCTCTATGAAGTTTTAATTTTGTTTTTAATCTATTGCTTACATACATGCTAGAAGCCTTTTCAAGGTTGTCTTGGTAAGTATACAGTCAAACATGGATAACTCGTCCACGGATAGCTCGAACACATGGTTAATTCGAACATTTCCTTTGGTCCGTTCCCACGTAATAATAAATTGCTATATATAACTCGAACTCAACACTGTTAATTCGAACTGTTTTTTTGCCCAACGGCTACCGAAACAGTTGTTATCGCTTTAGAAAATCACTTTATTCAAAGCAATTGAGGTAAACTTCATCTTTTCGTAATTCATAAGCGTCGTTGTTACCACCATCGGCAAAATATTTTTGTCAACGACTTTTCTAAAAGTTTGGTGAAATTTGATTTATACTGCGATACGATGAATAGCACGGGCTAGCCGGGGCACGCGTGCAAGGATTTTCGCCACGCACATACAAAACAAAAATCGCATGTTGTTTTTGTTTTGTATGTGCGTGGCGAAAATCCTTGAGTGCGTGGCGTAACCCAGCTAGCCCGTGATGAATAGTTTTCTGACGTTGATTCCGTGTTGAATCAATGTCGGAATGTTGAATGTTTAAATCGTCTTAAAAATTCTTGTAATTAAACGTATACGTTGTCTGAGCTACAAAAAAACTATTCATCGTTTGACCTAAACACAGAATACGTGTGTACATTCAATAAGTATTTATTAAAAAAGCGTGAGTGATATAGAATGTACCGTAAAACCTCGTAAAACTTCTAATTGAACTGCCTCGGAGTGTTGCTCTTAACGAATCCCAGGTAAAGTAAGGTAATCTGCATAAACTTCAAGAAAAAACGGCAAAATTGATTGTGGGTAAAACCCCAAAAGAAAAAAATGTCTTTTCTTTTGAGCATTTCAACAACGATCAAGTTTTGCCAATGTCAATATGAAAAACGTCCTGGCAATAACATCACCTCAAACAACAAACCAATCTCAAGTGATAGAAAAATCTCTACTTTTTCATGAAAACGTTTTAAACTTTACATTAGAAGCATTTAATTTGAAACAAGCCATTTGTGCTTTTGATTTATATTATAGTTTGTATATGTACATGTATCTACTAATAAATAAGTAAATATATGGACTTGTGACAGTGCTCTGATAACTTGAACGCTCTGATAATTCGAACACTTTTGCTCGGTCCCTTGAAGTTCGAGTTATCCATGTTTGACTGTATTTCACTTTTTTTTTAAATGTTAGACTGGTTAGTTCGTATAGCAGTTTCTTTAATTATAAATTTTTTCTATTTTTTTATCTAATTTTTTTATAAACTTTTCTGTGATGTAGGTTTTTCTGTCTTGTCTACTTGCTACTACTAAATGGTTGCTCCACTTGAATGCTGACCTTGTGCATGGCATCAAACTCCTTCAAGTCGTCAGTCTTTAACTTTGCATTAACTTTGCAATGCTAAAGTAAATGGTAAACGCAAATTAATAGAAACCTATAGGCTTCTCTCCTTGGATATATTGTGAGTCAGATCAGCTATTTCAAGCCGGACTCACATCTAACTTGGAATAATATAATAGGGAAATATCTAGCTATAGTCAACAAGCATGCAACGTACAATCATCTTTTTACTGGTGCGGCATTTGGTTAGACTTCACTCAGCCCAGTAGTCACTGTATGACCTTTATTCAAACGCATCATTTATTTAAACGCCTCTTTTATTTAACTGCTATCATAAAAGAAGGGTTGAAAAATCAAACACATTCTTTGGTTAAACGCCACCTCCATTTGACCTCCACTTTGACATTCTTTGAGTTTTGCAATTCCATATTAGCGAGTGATCAGTAGAAAAGTAGCCACAATTGGTACTAAAAAAGACTCGTCTCATCAATAACAATTATTTGTTTAGTTGTTTCTGTTCATATCAAAGTCTGTGTTCAAACTCAGTCCTTACAGTTTGTTCGTTTAAACTTTGAAAGTGACACCATAGAAATAATTAATAGTTGTATCAAGCTAATAGCAGTTCTTAACACGGTTTTGATACTTCAACATAATTATGTAAAATACCGGTTTACATTCATGATGGTATATGAACGACTAGGTTTAGGCTAAAGGTTGTGCCTTGTGCTCATGTTGCTAATAGTTTCCCATTATTTATGCGAAATGCAACTCATAAAAGTTTAGCTCTGCCAAAAAATTGTTTTGACAATAATAATGACTAGTTTAGCAGTGCAGTAAAATAATTGAGGTCAGAAGACGTTGTTGAAGGTATTGAACAGCCAGAAAAAAAATAAACTCGTTCGAAATAAAAGCAACAATTGGAATACAACTGGCCGAGCAGACGATGCAAATATTGTTTCAAAAAAGGTAATTTTTGTTTCTGCATGTATTACAGTCATGTGGAAAAGTATGGAGCCGCCCTGTGAATTTTCATAAACTCAAAGTTCAATTCCAAATAGAATAAAGTCAAACCTAATGCTTCTATGAATCCATAATCTTCCAGCTATGACGTTTTAGTAATTTCAATAGTTCTAGCTGTATGTAAGTAACCAAAACTGGTGCCAACTCTTTATCTGAAGATTGCTCTTACCAATCATGAAACTAATAGTAATAAAGTGTTTTATTTGAAGTTATAGTCTGTTTTATTGATTTTTACTTGCTTTGATTTTATCATTGAGTCATTGAGCACTCTGCTCGGATCTTACGCTTTTACTTATATATATACATATATATATATATATATATATTTATATATATATATATATTTATATATATATTTATATATGCGTAATAAAACAGACCACCACTATTCCCTCCTACTTTTATGTTGGATCCTTCAAGATGACTCATACCAGTCTTACCCATGAGTTAACTTTTTCTAATACCACCCAGCATCGTTTATTCTGCTTAGACAAGGTTTGACAAGGCTGCCTATGAGTTAACCTCTATATGTATACAAGACTAGTTGTTTCTCCAGGGTACTAAGAATGGATATGACTACAGAGTCTGTAGTGTGTGGGTATTGCTTGGAGAAGGACGAGCAGCTGATTGATCCAAGGTCACTTCCTTGTCATCATGTCCACTGCTATCCTTGTCTTGTTGGTGACTTTGAGGCTAACAGGATTGTCAGATGTGGTACATGCAAGTAAGTTGATTGATAATTGATATTTTTTGATTACAAATACGTTAGCTTTAATTGATCCTCGGCAAGGAAAGAATAAATTTACCGTAAAACCTCTACTTGAACGCCACCTTTATTTGAACGCGACCTCCATTTGACCACCACCACTTTGACATTATTTTACCTTTATAAACCCGTAATATCAAGTGATCAGGAAAAAAAAGTTGACAAAACCATATTAATAATAAATCGCTTACATTATTAACAATGAATTCTCTCGTTGTCCAACTCCAAAGTTTTTCGCTGTTTTTTGGTTTAAAGTTAACTTGCAATAAAGTTTGCATTAACAGTTATTTTAGATCAAAAAGTTCACTATTTCTCACACTACTGTATTGTAGGTTCAAAATATGTAGAAATGTGATTACAAACTCCACAAAAATTTTGGTGCATTTCCACCTTTAAAACTTTGAAAGCAGCACCATAGAAATGATCGATAATGGTATCAGACTAATAGTAGTTTCTCGTTTAGCGCGGTCTTTCGATTTCGAAGTAGCCTACATACAGTGGTGTGCATAAACTTGGAATCGCATTGTTTTGTTCACTCTATATCGAATGGATCTTCCATTTGCTTTCTATTTACGCCAATTATGATGCCATGCCAGATATTATATATCAATCTGATCAGCAGAAGATTTGCTTTCAAACAATGCATTGATTGATTTAACACAATCATTTCTGAGTGATTTATATTAATCCTATTAAACAGATTAGCAATTTTATTTGCTCAGAAAGTTGGTAAACAGCATGCCTCGACGGTGTCAGATGGTGATCAAGAACAAGGGCTGGCCAATAAAATACTAATGCTCAGCTCAAGACACCTTACCAGTCCTTCTGAAGACCAACAATAACCCAACGGCCCTTTTCAGGGCCACCAATTTGTATAAAAGAGTTTGTTTGTATCCTATTTTATCAATTTTCACTAACAACATTCATAGCCTGCAATAAGTCTGCCTTTCGGTAGATCCACCCCCAGCGATAAAAATCTGAGAATATTTTTGAATATTTGGCATCATCTTGTTCTTCAGAATTTTCCCTTTCAAATAATATATATATTGATGGGGTTGAGGCACTTAACTCCAAAGAATTTCTTAGACAACAGCATATAAACATACATATTTGAAGATTTAACTGGTGATTCCAAGTTTATGCACACCACTGTACATGTATAAAAACGGTTTAAATTTACGTTAGTAGATGAACTTTCAAAGCAACGTCATAAAAATAATTACTAATAGTCTTAGGCTAATAGTAGTTTCTTGCATAACACGGTCTTAATACTTCGAAGAACATGCATATAAAAACAGTTTGCAAGTTTTGAGCCAAAGGATACGTTTAGTCAGCAACCTTGTACGCGTGCCATTTGTGCTGAATGCTGCGAATAAAAATTTTGCTCTGCAAAAAAATTGTTTGAACTCTAATGTCGACTAGCTCAGCAGTGCAGAAGAAGAGTTGAGGCCAGAAGATATTGTAAAAGGTATTGGGCAACTAGAATATGTTCATTCCATCGAAAGCAACAACGAGAATGCAGCTATCTGAGCAAATACTGAAAATATTTTGGTTTTAAAATTGTTAATTTTTGTTTCTGTCTGCAATATAAGTACGGTTCGTTTTTGTCACTTGTCATGAATAAATGTTTGTATCATTTGATAGATTATTGTTATATAACTTATAAATATGCAGATTTATTGCATGTTATTTAATAGCGTTCTTTGCGGCTATCTTAACACGGCTTACAATGGATCGATGCTCATAATTCCACTTCTATTGCACATAAAAAGCTAGTTTTGGATGCAAACTGTAGGAAACATATCAGTGAGTGCAATAGGTTTTTATTCAACAATGGTAAATATAGATATAAAATAAAAATATGTCTTTAAATTCAAAATGAAATAAAACATTAAAATGGTAACAAGTTGCATAGAAGGACACAGGCTATAATCTCGTCGCAGGTCAATTGCAAGCAATAGATATCAAGCGGTAAATATATTTCTCAGTTTTCCAGCGTATATTCATTAAAGCACATAAATTACATAAACATTATCATATATTTCAATACATCAGAGTCTTGGCTTTTGAATGAGCTTATATTCAATACACAAAGAATAATAGAACTATGAAAAAAGGGTGTCAAAAGTACGTCCCGCAATAAAAAAACACCTGGTTGCGGTTTTCAAAATGTGATGTCATAATTATTATTTAGCCTTAGATCTTCGATCCCTTTTGCTGCCATTGAGGCTGCACTTTTCTGTGACAATCAGTGCTGTTAAACCCAGAGAGCGCTAATAATAAACTAGGATTCTAGATAATCAATGACGCCCGGGGATCACGCTAGCACCCGACCATTGCAAACACATGTTCTGGGTTAATTAATTATGCTTCAATTAATATACTGTCGTTAATAAAGGTAATGAAATCACATCAATTAAATTGTGACCTGCAGTGGCGGGGCCATAGGACATTTCAATTGCAATCTCGCGAAATCACGCACTGCTTGAAATTAATTAGTTCCAGTCGTGCCCCTCAACATCACAATAAAAAGAGAGGGCTAGTGCATAATATCATTATGGAAAACATAGTATGGTGCTTGGAATCAAGTTATTTATCATAGAACTAATATGCACATGAAGAGCTAATTACACTGGTTCCTTTGTCATCTTCATCGGTTCTCTGGAGTTGTCCTACTTTCGCCTGCCACTAGCGTCATTATCGTAGTTGATAAATATAAGCGGTAAGCAATAAAATAAGTGGTAAGAGCACGCATCACTGAATATGAAAATTGTGACGTCACAATTTTTGATCCTATACCATTGAAGATTTTTGCGGTAGAGCTTTGGGGAAATCTTATAAACACCAACCAATGTGTGTTTCACCATGTCAAACAATGGCTCATTTGAAAGCCAAAATATTGAAAAGCCTAAATAAGCTGAAACAGTACTTATGTAATTGATGTACCTTAAGGAATCTTTGACAAGTTGGAGCAGATTTATTGCATCCAAACGATTTTAATAATCACTCCACCGGAAAAAGAGAACGAAATATAGGTAACATTCGCTTTGCTGGTAATAGAGCTAAATTTATCTTCCAGAAATTCTAATGAGCCATTTGAAAATACATTGCCATCCTGTATTTTAATACCCCTCCAATTTACCGCCACTATAGAGGAAGGGTTGAAAAATAGAGCGCAATGGCTTTCAATTAAAGGCTTTTTGGTATTTGCAAATTTTTCATTTTACGATCTTGTATCAATGTATAAAAACAGGCTGACAATTTTTCTAGCACATTCGATGGCAGTACTGTTCTAGTGAATTTGAACCAGACTGTCTCACCCCAATTTTTTTCTGTTATCAGGTATTGACTGTTGCTGAAAAATGCACTCCGGATCAACCTCACCGATTGGCTAATTTATGAACAACTTTAGTCAATCACGCAATAATTAAAAATCAATTTGTATTAACAGATTCGTTAAAATGTTGTGAGCGCAGCTGGTTTTTTTACCATCTCACATATCTGGCTGCAATAGCTATTCTATAATACTTAACACGTGTACAGTTCATTGATCCATTCAAGGTTGGCATTGATTAACTGCTACATTTTGCTCTACTTGTGTTCGTGATAGTAGTATGCTACAGGGGACTGCTGACTTACTTTGCACTTAATGACCTTTGCACTCAATGACCTTTGCACTCAATGACCCCAATTGTTATCCCGAATTTAAAAAAAAATACGGGATATACGAGATGGAGGTCTAACCACGATATAAGCAATCCCTATAGTATACTAATCTAGCTAAATTTTTATATTAAACAAAACATGTAATAAATAAGCATGGATAGGAAGATTGTAAATGGCACAGAATTTGCAGCAACCATCGAGTCAATAAGCAAACTAACTACATTAAATCCAACAACTTTAGACGCACTTTGGATATGTCTGGTCTATATCATAAAATATATGTGAGGAGGTACACAAGTTGTTTTAAAACTTCAATTAAATTACTTTTGTTGTGATAAGACTGTCCCTAATAGAGGTGGAATGAGACACGAGACGTCTCGAGTATCGACCTGTCTCGTATCGGTCTCGTCTCGACTTAACTACTGCCAAACTCGAGACAGGAAATAGAATTAAAGCGCCTGCACACGATTGTTAAAACATGGCTTCTTGCGGTAGCAACAACTCCATATATTGTAATGGATTACGGGCAACTGCCTTTAAAGTTATACCCGGTCCGTTACTACCTGTTGCTATTGATTATGTTGGCCACTGAGTCTAATCATGTAGTCCGGACAACGCCCCTGTTATATTTTAGTTCGATTCTGTGTCCTTAAAACAGATACCGGGTCGTATCTAATTACTCTTCGAATAATCCAATTTAATAAATAAGACTTGCGGGTAAAGTGTCTGAATTTTATCGTATCGTGTCTAAACACCAACTGCCCTTCATAAAATTCGGGCCTCTTTTACGTATATACTACCAATCATGGGTAAAACTTGCCCGGACACGGAGAAACGAACGAAAGGCCGTGTCGACCATATTCCATGTTCGGTTAACAATGACGTTTTGTTAGTTCAATATAAGAATATACATGTGCATGTATACAGTAATTAATATAATTTCATGAGTACAATTTAAATATAATTCACATACTACAGTTAATACACAAACAAAACCTAACATTAATGAAACGATAAGAATGAAAGTGTTATCGTGTGTTCTTTTAGTTGCGATATTTCTTTGTAGAGCGACGGCTGTCGGTTTCATTACACATTACATTAAAAAGTAAGAACTATTCAATAGATGGTAAAAATATACATGTACAAAGCAATATGTTTATAATAATTATGATCAATCAAGCTCAAAATTCTTAGAATATATAACTTCGGTATTTTAGAGCTGTTTGTGTCACTTTTGTTTACAAAAACTACATGCATATCACTATTAAAATGTTGTATTTAAATCGTTTACACCAGGTGAAAATTCAATTTAAAAATAATTTTATTAATTTTATATAAATCAAGTAGCTAGTACTTGTGTAGTGAAATCATCACCAAATGCTCATTATTTTACTGTCTCGAGTCTCGAATTTTTACAAGACAGTGTCTCGAGTCTCGTCTCGAACTTAAAAAACCTGTCTCGTTCCACCTCTAGTCCCTATGAAGCACTTATCTCCCTGTAACTGTTGGTAAGTAAATTTAAATAAGTTAACATCTCACCATCTTATCATGTCTGGTAATATGGCTCATTTAAAGCTACATTTTCATCATCGAATACGTCTTTGTTCTAAATTTTCTAATTTGAGTTCTGTGAATTCGTAATTCTGCCAAGTTATATTTTACATCATTGTACATGATATATTTTAGAGCTGTGTTTGATGTAACGCTAGCAAGACTTCCTTCAGCGGAAAATAGAAATAATGACATACTAGTTTGTGACATGTGTGTAGACAATAAGACCGAGGGAGAGCTAGCAGCTAGCTACTGTACTACTTGCAGTAAAAAGATGTGCGCTAAACACTTGGAAGTGAGTTTCTCAATATGTTGATATCACTTCTAGTTCGATGACCTCAGCTAATAATGCATTCATTGCTGATATGCAGCTTTTGGTATAATGCTTTTAGTTACATCATCAGCTCTTCACTCTACATAGAGATGTCCTTGACATTAAGGATTATCAGCTCAAAGCTCAAGTTTTGGTAGAAAGGTACTGTGATATGCATCCGGATAAACCAATCACAATTGGATGTTCAACATGCTTTCAAGTACTTTGCCTGACTTGCCTGGATTGTACCAAAGAGTGTGCTGATGGTAAATACCATAAGTACCAGTCTCCACAGTTATTAGCAAGAGCATATTTGCCTTTGCTTTCTAAGACAATTCTACTGTATATTTATTGTTTTAATGTACTGCATAAATGCTGCAGACTTTGCAGTCTTGAGATTAATTCTGTTTAAAATATCTTTTTCCGGAAAATATTCTTTGTTTTCATTTACAAATAGCTTTGTTACCAAATTTATATCCATATTTGGTAGATAAATGTTAATTCTATTAGGTCTAACGTTTCATGATTAGCTGTTTTATTGCATTTGTTAGTGAATCATCTTATAACCTGGTGGCTTGCTGTATAGACAGACATAGTGACCGAATATTTACCTTCTCGATTGTGGAGTCTACTTAGTGTTTAGCATTATTGATTATTGAACTGTTTGCTACTTGTGCATGGTTGAGCAATCTTTTTAGTAGTAGAATGAGGTTTGACCAACCATTATCTTTCTCTGTTTTCAAATATTTTGTTATTTTCCAATTCATACATGTTTCAGGAGTTAACCATACACCTGTCACTCTTGAAAAGCTGGTCAAATTGCTAAAAGATAGAAGAGATAAGGTGAAGGTTGAAGCATTGGCTAAGGAAGGGGAGTTAGCCACCCTTCTCAAGCGCAGTACTAAGGTACTGACAGACTATGAAAAGAAAACCTTGAAGCTTGTTGATCAGCTTCACAAATCAAGAGACAAAGAGGTAGATATTTCCACCATTCATGATAATAATTTTAACATTACTTCTAATAAATAACATAGAATCGTATTAAATTCATTCAACAGGTGTACTAATCATGTGTATCAGTTACTTCAATTTATCCGCCTTAAATTTCCTTTCCTCAGTTATCAGAGCTACGTAGAAGGTATGATGAACTAGAGAGGGAGCTGATAGACAACAGGAGAACCTCAAAGGAACAGTTAGTGGAATTTATAGAGAGAGATATAGGAGTTAGGATGACAGAAATAAATACTCTACTTCTGCTACAAGATGCTAAGTTTAAAGATTCGCATCAGGTAAGTACAAATATAGTTTTCACATTTTATGTTTTTTTTACACGTCAAGGTTTGCTATCTAATTATTCGAAAGAATCACATGAATATAACTTTGTTTTTTTTTCTGTTCAAGAAGCCTGCTCACAGCTTACTGACCATCTCCTGCTAATATGAACCAACCTACATGTTCGTTGATCATGTTTGTTGTCTGAGCAATTGAATTGTAATTATATTTGTGTAGAAAGTTTACTGCAGTGTACAGCGTCACCGTGTAATCTAACTTCGGATATATTTGGATATAGATGTTTTTGAGTACCTCACAGCTAGTTGCATGCATTTTATGTACTGTATGTATAAAAATGATACTCAGATTCCAATTTCCAATTTCAAGATTTATAGTAGTTTTTCAATCACCAGTTGAGATATTAACTCTTATTTAGATATGTTTTATCGGTACTAGGCACGAATATGCTTTTACAGCTCATTTGTAGGAATGAGTTTCTTAAAATATTGGTTATCGTTTAGTGTTTGTACTGTTCAATTGTTGGCCACTAGCTTATTAAAAAGGTTTTGATAGTTGCTCATGCTGTGACTAAGCTTTATTGCAGCTAAATAGATGTCATGTCACTTACTTGTACAGTGGAGTCTGTATAATTCAAGCTCGAAAAGGTCAAACAAAAAAACTGAATTTACCAGAGTTTGAATTTCAAAAACTGTGCTGCATCTTGTATTTTATTTTAGATAAATAACGCACTTTTGATGGTTTGTTTAGCCCTGTGAGTTCTCAATGCATCCTATACTTGTACATATAGATTTGAATATAGTGCACCCTCGAGATACGATTACCCTGATATATGATTTTTTCGCAATACAAAGTTGAACATCATGAGATCTTCACCTCGCTATACGAATTTTATTTCACCATACGAATTTGAGAAAAGTTTTGCCTGAGTTCAAAATTGGCGGTCGATGTACTCATAAGGCACGTCGAAATAACAAAAACGCCAAAATTCGGTTTGCCAAAAACATTTTACAACGTTTAGAAGAGACACGATGACCGACTTCTGTCAGGTCAGCGTCCCACGTGGGAAATTTTGTGAAACGCACATAATCGAGAGCGAGTATTCATTTTTAGCGTTATAATCCCTCTCCAAGATAAACGAAAAAAGATTTCCATGACAACAGAGTTGGAGGTCACAAATAAATAGGAAGAAGAGGCCTGTATGGTTAATATTGCCAAGGAAAATGTTCGCAACCAATCAACAATTGCAATTATTAAAAATAAGAATTTTGTTAAAGCAAGCACAAGGAGGAGCTTACGACTGACGACTTGAAAGAGTTGAAAGCTATAAACTGGATGTGGAAGATACACAAAAACCTACATCGGCAGATAAGTGTTAAGTGTTAATTTACCGGTGTGAACTGGTACATAAAAACGTTACTGTATAATGCATATCATTATTTATCTTATTTGCGTGGCATTTTTTTCATGTTTTATTCAATACATTTAATGTTCAATTTTTTCATTTTGATTTTATGTTTTATTTTCTTGTTTAACCATGTCTTTGCAGATGGGCCTGTTTTTATTACATAAATACAAATCATTGTATGTATGTAACTCGTATATAACTAGCTACTCAAGATAGTTGACGCATCCATATTGCTTTCTAAAAGATGCTAAAACCATGCCATTCAGGGTATAAATACGTAGAAACCTCTGTATGTATGGGCACATTGATTTTGGTGCACATTTCATTAAAGAAAAACTACTGTACAACTTTCTCTGAATCCTTTTACAAATGTTAGCTAGCTAGCAATTTTCTGCACTGCACCAGCAATTACAGTGCACGAGCAAGCATCATCCTCAATAAGTGATAATCCGCACTAAGTTAGCTTATTTTCTTCGAGCACTCTCTGTACCAGCAGCAAAGCTGTGCTTTCCTGGCAATTTCTGGTTTTCACGACCTAAAAATAATAAACTAGATCAACAGCTCAAATCACGTTACTCCAAAGGTATGTGCGTACACCACTGCATAGTAAATAAAATGTCATTTTTTGATGGCCATTAAATGGTCAAGTGTTTGAGAGGCCGCTTTTGAGAATTGCAACGCATTCGCTAAAGGCTACAGTAAAAGCTGGAAAGCGAAAAGATTTTAGTGATGAAAAGTTAAAATTTAATAAAATAGTTAAAGATACATACTGAAACTCAGCCTTGACTAGCTTTGATTGTGTGTTTAGTGAGCTATACATATTTGAAGTGAATTAAAAGCTTACGTTGTACGTACCTCTTGATAGTAAGAACTCCTTACCGCGCGTACTGCATTTCGTACACACATGATGTTGCATTTTAGTTTTGCAGATCATAATCACTAAGTGCATTTAATACAATGCAGCTACTGTAGGTAACTATAGTTACTAAAGTTAACATACTATTTTGTTACTAATTTTCAATATGTACAACATTTTTATAAAATTTTGGACGATTTTTACCAATTTTTTTGCATTGTCTAGTTGCAATGGTTTCTATACCCCTACACACGATTTTTTCACTATACGATGCCAACCTTGAAACGGATCAACATTGTATCTCGAGGGTGCACTGTATTGTATTTTTAAGTGTTAATGATACACTCGAGAATAGAATCATTACTTGGGTATCACAAATAGAGTATATATTTTATTGATGATGTATGTTTATTTCAGTGTACAATACACGCACAAAGAATTGCAGACGCAGACTTTTTGAACAAAAAATTTCGTGATTTGCGTTATCAGAGTTTGTTTCAGTACATTTCACTGTACACTATTTTCCATGCCGAGCATCTGCTGCTATTGCTCAGCGAGACAAAAAGAGTCTTAGCTAGCAGAAATAATATTATCCTTATTTTTAATCCATGTTGATACGGTAGGTTTAGAAAGTTTCTCTTTTTATTCAATCTCACTTGGTTTTACTCTTAGAATTTCATTAATATTATTTCTCTTCTACTGGTAAGTTTTCATTTTCTAGTTCTGTTTCATTTCTGAAGACATGTTTGCAAAGTAGATAAAGCTTCGAGTAAAGTTTGGAACTGTACTTGTTGATTAACCATTGATTATTCACTTCTGTATTCCTGTATTCCATTACATGTAATGTAAATGTTCGTTATTGCTCATGTTTGATTTATAGTCATAGCGTACAAACTTTTTTAAGTGAGTCATTTTTCATGTTTCTTCAAAGTTCACAAAATGAAGACGGCTTTACTCGTAGCTCAACTTGCTCTATCAAGTGCATGTGTTCACTGCCAATCAGGAGCTTGACCTATTAAATTGACGCACTACTCATACGAACCGAGGAATATATGTCACTGCAGTTGCATTTGATTCTGTGACTGCGAAAAACACTAGTGTATTCAGTTCTGTTTATTTTGCACTTTTACTATGTTTTAGGTAAGTTAGCCAGAGTTGACTTGAATTGGCCAGACTATTTACATTAGTGAAATATATAAAGGGCCAAGGACTAAAAATGTTCTAATTTAGCAGAAATTCACATTATTTGAGTACAAATTATTCAAACTCCTCTGCATTTTCTTCAAACTATGGTATAGAGTATGATTTAAAATTCGTTAGTAGGCGTTGGCCTCAATGGCTGATGGTTACATCATTGATAAATGGTTGACATTTCATTACAATGTTGGGGCTTCTAACGGAAGTTCGTTTTTAGTTCGAAACACATAGAAAATTGTTCTAATAGAAATACTATCATGTTGGACTAATTTGGCCATAAACAAGAATTTACAAATAATTTAGTTCTCTTAGTTTGGAATGACAAAAATGCTTGTTTGGGTCAAGTGCGGCAGAGTGTAAGCAGCTAGTGTTTTTTCATCCCGTTATTAAAATGCGCAATTTTTCCATTCGTTACCAAAGGTTATAGAATTCCACTACTTAGTTTTAAGTACCAGTTTGGTCGGCTGAAATTAAGTAATTTCTTAGTTAGTAAACACCAAAGCTTCACAACAGGCTAAACAAGGAGTAGTAGATCGTTAGTAGTATCGTTAGTTTGCCGCAGTGGTGCCAATTTTTACCAATATTTTTGTGTTGTATGTTCCTACATTATTCATTGTATGATACTAAATCCATTATTTAATCAGATTGTCGAGATTTTACTGTTATTATTGACTAGGTGGACATCGTAAACAGTTTCACTGATGCATATCCTGAAATCAGGCGACTTTTTGACGAAGCTCTACCATCCTTGACATTAACCAATCAGAAGACCCTTTTGTCTCAAGGTATGTCTTTAATATTAACATTTTCTTTTTGTAACTGAACATAAAGGGACTTCAGGTTGACCAATCGGTTTCATGAGATGTCATGCTTTTTAATGTTTGTAAAAGGCATAGCTCAATTCTGATGGCAAACATTTAAAGTATTTTTGGTTTATTTTTCCTGTACAAACATGCTTTGAGATTTATAACAACAGAGCATATTACAAAAATTCCTCTTTCTCATTCCTTATGTTTATATCAGGCATTACACAGTTTGCTAGCTGTTTTTAATTTTAACATTTAATGCTAACATCTGAAAATAATACTTACTGAGGTTTTGCTCTATTTTCTCACATGTGCAAAGAAAAAAAGTAACAGACTTTGATAAGTTTCATCCAAGGAAAGCTTCCAAGTTCTTTTAGGGCTGTGTTATTTAAACGCTGAAGAGCAGTATTCAAAGTACTTTTTAGTCTAAACTGTTTCATTTGCACTTTTGTCTCATTATATTTTCATACCTGCGGTTGAACGCACACATTTTTGATCCTCAGTATGAATTGCTACTACATCACAGCTCATTTTTATAGTAGTTAAGGTATACCACTATGTAATGGTCAACCTTTATAGCATGAAATAGTTCTATGTCATTTTCCAGTTATTTTGCGTACCCTTTTTAAATGCTTTTAGCTAAAATGCAGGAACTAGAGGTCCAGATGGTAGACGATGCTGCTATAACTGTACATCTACTCTCTCCTCCAACATCACTTGAACTCAAGAAAGAAATTCCTGTGGGATTTTCGTGCCATGCAGTGACTCATAGTAAAAAATTCACAAATGCTGGTGGTGATGGGCCAAATCTATATAGAATACATGAGTCAGCCAACTCAGTAACTTTACTCACATCACTAGAGGGAAAGCGTATAGACGATCTGTGTGTGTATAATGATAGACTGTATGTTCTAGTTTATCCACATAAAGTTATAGTAACTAATATGAATGGTAAACTGATCACTAGCTGGAATCACTCTGATCCTACTAGTAAA
Organism: Watersipora subatra; assembly: GCF_963576615.1. Taxonomy (NCBI): domain Eukaryota; kingdom Metazoa; phylum Bryozoa; class Gymnolaemata; order Cheilostomatida; family Watersiporidae; genus Watersipora; species Watersipora subatra. Next base: position 58,730,636 of record NC_088709.1, read on the forward strand.
TTTGTCAACAAGTTAGTTGTAACTGGAGATAAAGTAATAGTCCCTAATACGTCTAACAAATGTCTGACAGTCTATTCACTAGATGGACAGATTATTAAACACATCCCTTGTCTACAAGATGTTGAATGGAGTATAATGACTCTCTGCGCTCCAGACCAGGAATCTGTAGTTGTATCTTCATGTACGGAATCAACAGTTTTTAGAGTAAATATAGAGACAGGAGAGACGATGTGGACTTGTCCAGATGTTAGTTGGCCACTAGGAGTAGCCTCATATGAAGGAGAGTATATATTTGTGACGCCTCTTGAATCAAAACAAGCAGAGGTACACATACTACAGGCCGATACTGGTAAGCCACTCTTATATTTTAGATGTTTATCTGTGCTTTCGTAATTAAAGCCGATGAAGAGAGATTTTTTGAGTTTCAAAACTATTTCAGCGGGCATTAAATGATAACATTCTCTTGGAATTTATTTTTTGCAAAAGCCAATGTGCATATATTATCTGTAAATTTAATTTTGGCTCACTTAGGCTCTTCTTCTATATCTCTGAATATTGATGCAGTTAATTTGTAAAATTAAGAGGTTAGGTTTCTATTTTGGTTTGCTTCATTGCTGAACATTTCCTGCGCTCATGAGATTGGATTCGACTGTAAGGTAATACAAAGTAGGTGCACTTGAATACATAAAAGAAATGGTAGAGTTGTGAAATCTAATTACATATTTTTGTAAATAATTCGTTTTTGGTTTTGCCTGTTTTGTTGAACATAACATGTTTACATTATGTGAACTAACTCAGATACCAGTTATTAACTAGTAGACTATAGAGTTCAATAAGAGAGTACATCGGCACTTACGTACTCACTGACCTGGCATTTGTACATACATGCATACATCTTACATAGATATTTTAAATGGAATTCTAACTGGACTAATATACTTAGTGTTATATGTTATAATATCCTTTAAAACTCATCCTAACATTAAATTTTATACATCATTGCGTCCGTAATAGTTGTTACCTCCCAAAATGGCATGAAAACTTTAGCTATTTAAGTGTAAGGTATGTTTTGCTTGAATTTTAATGGAAAAGTAATTGTGAGATATTCGTTTGCTGGAAACGTTAGGATAATACTTAAGTGCTATATCTGTTCTTAGGCAAGCATCTTGGAAAGCTTATAGACTCGCAAGAGAGAAATTCTTCAGTAGTTCTTGATTTGTGTGTATCGGGAGACACTCTGATAATACCATGGCAGAAGGACAGTAAAGTACTATACTATCAATTGATATAGCAGCAATGGGAATATCACATGCGATGCTATAAATTTTGAGGGTATTAAACACAATGATTAGAGTCTGCTTTTTACCAATTATGTCCTGCTTAAGACTTCATCTATCTAACAAGACCGCTATATGGTGTGACATAATAACGGATCTGCTCAGTTTTAATCATATATATAGCTGAAATTTGTATTATCCTACCTATCTCACTCGTGCAGAACTCTGTCAGTAAGATTATATACGGATATATTCATTTTTGCACTCAATCATATACACTGAAAACTGTTCAAAAAGGCAATTTTTGAGCATTGATGTACCTTCAAAAGCTTGTTGATTACGTCATAATTTGCCTTTTACATTTATAGCTCCATATTTTATTGCTACTTGCCGATTTAATTACCTGAGTAGAAGTTGTTCTCGCTTTTAATTTTTGTTTTTTGCATTTGCACTTGGTTGCCTGACATTGATATAATTTTTATTGTCTTTCATAACCAAATCAGTTTCACAGTTTATTTAGCCATCAAACAGCATTTCTGTGGGTGTTTATGATGAAAACCACAAAAAGTAAAGCAGCCTCCATTTCTTTATTACCACTTAATACAGAACTGAGCTAAATATTTTTATTCTGTGCTATTTCTTACAAGGAGATCATGCCATTTATATTCTGATTTTGATATAATGCAAAATATTTTGGGTTTATGAAATCAATTTAGTTAATTTTGAGAGTATCAAATGTTCCACAACATATAATCATTAGCATCGCCAAGTAATATGAATGTGGACAATATTCAAACATTATATTGAACCAAATTCTGCCGACATCAAGTTTTGAATATGGCAGCATTCTTATAGCAAACTAAAAGCATATTTCAAAGTTGCCATTCTATCTAGGCGCTTTTTATGCAGTTACTTTCCACATTTATCAAAACTTGATGGTTGACACTAACTAGTTCCTCAGTCTAGCATTGAGTTGCAGTTCATGCACAAGGGCAGGTAAACCATTACTACTAGTAGTAGCATCCATGACTGCAAATGCAAATTTAAGTAATATAACATGCCTATATCAGCTCAAATGGTCCAACAACCTTTATGGCGCAAACATGGGGCCTAGTTACCTTCAACATAAAGATAGAGTATTTATTTATTTGACAGCCAACTAGACAGCTGTGTCTATTGAGCTGCAACCAACTATTGGAAGAATTACATTTGGCTCCAAGAAAAGCATTCAATAGAGACCGTAGTCTTTGCCCATAACCAAATTGCTTGTTACATTGCCCGACAGTCTAACAACCATAAGAGAAGCAAAGATTTGATCATAGCCCATAAAATAAACATGGAATATATTTACTATATTACATGTAAGAATAAGAAAATCGATAAATTCTTAAAAGATTCACACTTCAAAGCTTACTACAGTTTAAACGCATGATATGCTGATATTGAAAATGCTATATTAAATGTTATTTTAAATAATATTTTGCATATCATATGCAGGTATCAAGTGCTTCCATCCAGTAGGATTTTTGTATCATAATTTTTTGTTATTGATGTCTGAACAATAGAAACATTTGGCAACTACACAACATATATAGGGTCATAACAACATGGTTTTTGTATAGGTCAACTTAAGTTGAGCTCCAAGCAGTTTTTAAATGGCAAATCCTACTTGATCGAGTGGAAAATCACAACTTTGGTTTTAATCCATTACAGTATAAAAATTCATTGATTCAACTATTTCAATTTTAGCCAACCACAAACTTCAACCAGGAAGCTTCCAAATATGGCTTTGGCCAGTTCATTTTCGATGCAATAGTTATTGGTATACAAAAACAAACAATAAATTCTAGAACTGACATATAAGGATAGGTAACGGTGAGTAACAATTGCTAACGGCGAATAAAGCGGATAACTACAAATAACAACGGATAACGATGGATAACAACAGATGGCGTCTAACTTTGAGACTTATGTATATAGATTCACAGCTAAACAAGTCTTAGCAGCCTGGTACTCACGTCATTTTTGGCTTTAAATCACAGTGGAACTGAAGTATAAACATTCTCACAGTTTTTGTACAAAGTGCAAGGCAGTTATGAATATGAAACTTAACCGCGCTAGCAACAGAATTTTCATACAATCAGTTGAATCTTAATACAAGTGATACTTTCAGACTGCTTAAAACTAGCAATGGTTCTTCCTATATTCAAATAAGGAAATCATAACGATATCCACAACTATCGTACTATATGCTTACAGCCTGTTTTATTATAAATATTTGAGCAATATGTAAATAAATGCTTCCAAGATTATCTGCTGAGCTCCTAAGGGTGGCATTGCCTCCAATCCAATTTCAGATGTGGCCATACGTATAGTGATGGAGTTCACTCCATAGAATTTCAAACTCATAATTATTGATAATTATTTTGCCCGTTACTCAAAGTTGCAGAAATCATGCTTTCATTGACTGACCACATGCTATGGAGGTAAAATGTCAATTGAGAATATTTCAATCTGTTTGCAAATAAATTTATGGTTGTTGCTGTATGCGAGTTTGTCTTCTGAAATTGAAGCAGTCACAATGACACCACTCAAGTTTTTGACAAAAACAGCATTTGGAGCATCTGAATAACAGAAAAATATTTTATGTAAATGTTGTAGCGCTACCATAAAATTATTTTTGAGTAGACAGCGTCTCACAGACTCATATAAATATACAATTTCTGACTGCAATAAATAAAAGTGTATTTGTGCCTATTATAGGTTCTAAAGCTTTCAGCCAAAGGAGAAATAAATTTAATAGTTTTTAAAGTATCAAACAGCTATTGAGTTTTTTGGACTCGAAATGAGGCGCATAACCAAAATCATTTGATATTTTGACAAAAATTAATGCTTTACCAACTTTATATTTACCCACAGCATATGTGTCAAGCGTGCACATAGAGGGTATTTTAAGGAATCACCATTGCGGTTGAGAATCGTAACAGCCCAGATGTAGTAAAAAATTTGTAGGTCTGCTCTAAGGAAATGCTTTTCATTGGTAGTGTAATCAATAATTAAATGATCATCAGCTGGTAGTTTATTAACTTTATCCACCGCAAAGTCACCAGTAAAGAACTCTCCAGTTAGCTTTGACTGGTAAACTGATGACAAGGTGACAATTTTAATAGAATAAATAATAAAACAACCATGCACTGTAGCTAAAGTTCATTAGCTTGTTTGTTACAGAATTAAAAATCTTATTGATATATCTCTTTAAAAGTATCACAATAATTTTTTCAGCTCTGTGACATTTTGTCAACAACTATAGAAGTGTATTAATTAGTACCATTTAGGCCTCTAAACTTTTATCACCTTTATAATACCTAGTGTATCAACTAAATGTTTTATTGTGCTTGTTCCACGTTAAATATGTCTCAAATTTTCAAACCTGTTAAGTCTATCTTTGCACGCATCCCAAGTTTTTATAATTTAATGGGTTTTTTTTAGATTTACCAGTCTAATTCCCTTCTTTAATTTTTTCCTTTTGGATTGAAAAATGTTGAAATAGTCAACATGCTATTAAATAAGAACATTGGTTTGCTTTTTTTGGGAAATAACGTTTATATATTTGAGAATTCCTCTATCTAAAACAAGCTGTCTAACATAGTTTGATATATTTATACAAAGTATTTTTGGTATATTTTTTAGGTTAGATACTGGGATTGTTTCAAAGTTTATCATTACTGTGATTGTCAGATGATTATTTTAGCTTTACCAATCTAGCCTAATAGTTAAGTCACCATCAACGGGAGAAATAGAGTACCACAAATTATAACCTGATACTACATGTTGCTGTGAAATTAGGTGTAAATAAATAAGAACTAGTCTGGCCTTCATAAAAAAGTCCACTTTAAAGAAATAACCTTAGACATGAAATACTGTTTTAAAGATGTATTTGCGTCAAAAAGGTCGGTTTAATGAAATTAAAACCAATAACAGGCTAAAACATCAGCTGCTATTTAATGTCTTTTTGTCTTTGTAGACTAACCCTGTCCAGAGGTATATGCATTTAAATGAACCCATCTTTTAAATAGCCCAGATTCCAGGTGCTTCATTTGGGATGTAGCAAGTGATACATGTGAAAAGAGCCCACGAGCGATAAATATAAAATATTTTCTTTAGCCAATCATCAGGGCGAAATTTTTATATAGGTCATATTAAATGTTATCACTCGTAAAACGAGTTGTCTGTGATGTCAATTATTCTTGTTGTTAAGAAGATTACTCTATTACTAGTTAGTTACGTGCATTGACCACCAGCAGATTCTTGTAGCTACATGCATCGACATATTTATTGTACATTAATTATCAGACATGCGGACAGGTTATGGTTAGAGCTGACAGGCATCAGCAGCATTATGCTGCAGAGGAAGATAGGAGAATGGAGGTAAATCTATCTTCAACTTTGAGTATCCTGTACATGTATTCTTAACTAACGGTAATAATTTTAGTAGTCATGAATAGATCTACTAATAAGTAAAATTATGACTTTTTGCTATCTCGAATCATCATTGCATAACTTTTTAATTGTTTCCCAACTTTTTATCATTTCACCTAGCTATAGCAATTTCTTTGGAATTTTTAGCTAGTAAATTAGATTTATGATTGGAATTCATGTTCAGTGTGTAAAAAGTGAAAAAAATCGATTTATCAATGCACATCTTCAACTCTCAGTAACAAAGTTTCGAATTGTTGGCTTGGCGTATTTATGATTTTGTTTAACATTTATTCATTTTGAAAATTACACTCAAAATCTATCTAACTCTCAATTGAAAGCTTTCAGTGGATACATGTCAGAATGATATATATATATATATATATATATATATATATATATATATATATATATATATATATATATATATATATATATATATATATATATATATATATATATATATATAGATATATATAAATAAATATATATATAAATATATATATATATGAATGAAATTTATTACACTTGTTTTAATGTTGCCGGCTGTTTATGTTTACAGGTTCACTAGCGGAGCGGTTGTGTCAGTCTGAAAACTGCCATAAATGGGAAAAAGAGACACGAATGTGTGCTGCACAAACTATAATATGCTTTGTTTGAGTTTGCTGCAGTAGATTAATTGGTCCTATTATATGAACTGAAACTATCTGAATGGCCACGACTTGGATGGATGTTTTAAATAAAAACTTTGTGCTGCGATGAATAATTTTTGGCTTGTCAAAATTATATAACAAAATATTATTGTTGAAGACAATGCAAAACATGATTTGCAGAACATATTGAATACATTATAGCGATGTTATCATCTGTGCTGAAATCTTCTTTGATAGATGGATTTATGAAGTGTAATCAGAGCTGTATTGTCAGGTACTTTTGAATAGCTCGACTCAATCCCAACAGACCAAATATTTAGTTCTAAAAATTTCATGTTCCACCCTAGTAAGTAAAAGTATCTGAGGCCTTAAACCGCCAACCAGGTGCAAGAATGGTTTTATTAACCCTTTGCTGGACTCTGTGGGTTAATTGATTTCAACGAAATTGACGTTGTTTTGCGTTCACTATTTTGGTCAACTCGTAAAACTATTTGTTTTGTACTTGAATTAACTAATCAAATGGAACCAGTAAAACTTTCTACAATTTGATACTAATAATGACTAAATAATGTAGACTATACTTGACTTTGTGGGATACAGTTGGTTTCGCCATATATTCGAACATATTATCTCCAAAGATGTCGGCATGCCTATTTTATTTTGTAGCTAGTTTCTGGTGTGCGTGTAGCAACTGAGAACTTAGCTGATACAAAGGCCGTGATGAAATAAGCTAACTCGATGACCTAATTACCGTAGACTGGTAGAAATAGTAGTTGGTATTTAAATGTTTACACAGCATTTAGAGGAAGTTAATATGACAAATTTTCAATGTCCCTCATTTGAGGCATTTGAAACATTCATAATATTGAATCTGTAGTTGGATTTAAAATTTTATTCTAGCCAACATTAGCGAATGCAAAATAAAATATATGCCAATAAAACCGCGTAGGACTAGACCTTTATCGCATTAGCCGATGTGAATACGAGAGATAGAGACAGGTTGTATCACACGTTACATCATTTCAGGCAAGTCTGGGCATGTTTTTTTGGGCCTGAGCGATTTTACCGCAATCAAATTTTTCCATTTTAATCTTCAAATATCTTGACATTGAGATTGCCTAACACAACAAACAACGTATCAACTGATAGACAAAAAAATACTTTGTTTTGAAATGAACTCAAGTTTGACGCAGCCACATCTTTAACAGGATTTGTGCATACCGTTACAGGCTTTTCCTTAACTCTTTCTAAATTCTTAGGACATCACCTTTAACAAAATACATTCCGTCAGTTTGATTTGTGCAATCCCATGCTTCTTTTATTTTCAAAAGAACTTTTCTCTTGTTCAGGATTAAAACGTCCAAGATAATTACTTGTTTTTGGGTATCGTGGCAGATAAAACCACTACAATCTGTCTGGAAATTGCATGAGCTGTGCATTAAATTTTCAAAGCTTGTTTTTCAAAGCTAGAATAATTTTGTAGACCAACATTGGAGGAGAATTTGGCAGAGAAACTTTTTAAAGGACAGAGCATAACATAATGCTTTCATGGTTCGCATAAACAACAATAACATTTTTATCCAAGCTTTAGGCAGTGATATAACAATATTTGCATTAAGTAAACCAGAAGGTAATCACAATGGTTGGTTTTTGTTTTGCATTTTATTTGTAATGCAAGCCGAGTTACCAATAATTGTTTTGAATTTTAATGCATTGCTTAAAAGAATTAACAGCAAAAGCCAGCAATATTTGTATAAATCAAGGTCTATTCCAAGTTTACAGCTACTAAAGACCAATTAATGGTTTTAAACATTTTACATGGTAATCTTAAATTTGATTAGTTGCAGCAATCGCAATACAACAACGACAGATGCAAAAAGTTATAATTGTGAGTGCCATTGTAAGTTTGTTTACCGATAATCTATAACATATTTGCACTGATATTTCCTACCGATAATTCTGTGAAGTAGCGTTAATGAAGCACCATTCATCATTATGAGTGTTTTACAAAACTTAAAACTATGATGTGTATTTTGCATGTATGAAAAAAAATATTTTGATGTCACGTTATAGTCGACTTGGCAGCAATTTATCCATCAACATTGCTCATGTATAAGTCAACCATAAAAAAATTTCCTTTAAAACAGTCTCTGAGAAACTCAAATTATACATGAATATATACAGTACTTGAAACCTTGGTCAATCATGGTCTCAGAGAAGTATATGGCCTACCGGAGAAATAAACAGTTAAGCCAAAAGAATTAATAGAGAAGCAATCGTGCAGAGTAGGAATCATATTTTGAATAGATTTGCTGAGAATATGTCCTAAATGTCCCAGAAATGACAGCCGACTGGTTTAGATTGCCTCACTTTAAACGAAGACTAATTATGAGCTGTTTGAATATATTAACTAAAATTGAAAGTCATAGCTGAAATTATTACGGCAAAGAAACGCTGTATCAAAGCTGTATCAGTGAGTAAACCTTGTCTTCATTAAAAAAGTTTGAAACATAAGATATGTCCAAATTCATGCACCCAGAAACTTTCCCTAATAATTTGAGCTTGTCAAACTGAAAATGATTCAAATCCACGTGTGGAGCTTAAATTTCATTTATTGGGTAAATTGTTAAGCACAACTATAACTTTTCTTGATTTGTAAGGTAAACATTGGATTACCACACTATACAAACAAATACGTTATAAATTAAAAATGGGCAAGCAGAAGCTCATGTTTATTTCAGACAACCTATAAAATAAACACGGTAAACCCGCATCTAACAACTTTGTTCTATATCTCTGTCGCCTTATTCTTTTTTCAGAAACACTGAGAAACAAAGCTGACAGGTTTTGCAATTTATTTTTTGTGTAAATTACTGTAAAAACAAAATAGTACAACAGTAAAACAGAGTAAAGCAAAATAAATCTACCAAAAAGCTTGTATTAGTGTGAAGAAAGGTGGTCAGCCACTATCTTGACCAAAAACTCTGTGCACTGGCCAGCCACAGCCCTACCTAAAAAAGACAGGGCTTAGCTACAATGAACAAGGGGAAAGTATGGCGGATTAGAGTGCCTCGGCTTGCAAAGACAGAGTTATATTTACATACTCAAGTTTGTAAAAATAAGGTTCAATATACTGGTATTACGGTAGCATAACCGTAGATCTGGTTATATTAACAATGGTACACCGCCAGGCACTTGTTAGTTAATAGAAATTAAACTATGAATGTACGTACTGTAAAGTTAGAACTTATGGCGGATTAGAGTGTCCCGGGTTTGCAACCCGAGTTGATAATCCGAGTTACAATTAAAAACTCGAGTTTGTAAATATAACTCGGTTTATCATTTCGGTTTGCAAACCTGGGACACCCTAATCCTCCGTAAGTTCTAATTTTACAGTAAATACATACATTGTTTAATTTCTATTAGCTAGCGGGTGCCTGTTGGTGTACTATCGTTAATATAACCAGATCTATGATTATGCTACCATAATACCAATATATTGCACTTTGTTTTTACAAACTCACGTTTGTAAATATAACTCGATTCATCAACTTGGGTTGCAAACCCGGGGCACTGTAAGGCTCCATAGGAAAGACAAATGGTTCGCCCTATATTTAGCCAGCACCGGAAAGACGACCTGTTCATGCTATTCAAACAAGCATCTGATTATATAAAAAGAAGTAAAGGATTGCTGCAGATCTTACAGGAGTTGATAGTTAAAAAATGACAAGTTATTTTTTCATAAAAACTTTGAGAAATGTGACAACTTTGCCATAACTACCCGTTAGGAAAACTTGTAGTTTTCAAGAAAACTTTAACAAAAAATCTTTAATCACACGACCAAACGAACGAGAGCGAAGTTTGAGAGTTTTTATGATAAAGGCATGTGCACACAACTTACAAAAATTATTCATTAACCACGGCGCAAACCCTTGTTTCAAAATCTCATCAACAAATTTAACTATCGTTTGGTAGAGTCATTAAAGTATAATAACGATACAAAACACATATAAGCCTATTTAAATATGTTACCAAGTCTTTGTAAATTGTCGACATTCTCTTAAAACTTACCCATCTGATCGGATTATACACAAATAGACAAATTAATTTGGCCAAAATTCCTCACAAAACGCTTGACAAGCTAGATTTAATAAAAGTTAAGACCGGCAAATGAAACGCCGAGCGACAGAGAATCGAATAATTAATTCGTGCGCATTTCACGGAAAAATAATGTGCACACTTCACCAGTCTATAGCATTGTCGAATTGCCGAAGGTTTCTGTAATTAACGTAGAAGTACAAAAATCATTTTTTTGTTGCCGATTTCAAAGTAACTGACATTTTGGAAACTTTTGAGTACTTTGGTATTCTAATTGATGTCCAAAGCAGTGAAAGTAAAGGAAATGACGATGATATTTTTTTCTAACTATTCTTATAAGATTATTACAATATTTAATTATAAGTTTGGATGACTACAGAACAATGACTACGTAGTACAGATTTTCTAAAAATCCATATAAATATCACAACTGTTTGATATTGCTAGCTATGACGTTTTTAAATGTAAACAAAATTGTGCATTGGTTTTAGATTATTACTATATTAATAATATCGGTTATTCTAATAATATCAGTGCATTTTACTTCTACTATTGGCCAATATTGCATTTCTCCTATTGCAGGGGAGAGATATAAACATATAATATTTTCCTTTCATTATTGCTTTTTGTCATGACCAAACACTTTTTAAATAGATTTTCTAAAAATCTATATAAATATCACAACTTCTCGATATTGTTAGCTATGACGTTTTGAAATGTAAACAAAATTGTGCATTGGTTTTCTATTATTACTATATTAATAATATTGGTTATTCTAATGATATCAGTCAATTTTACTTCTAATATTGGCCAATATTGCATTTCTCATATTGCAGGGGGAAAATATAAACAGATAATCTTTTCCTTTCATTATTGTTGTTTGTTGTATATAATAACACCCACACCCAGTACATTACAGCTACCATTGCAGTTATCCTATTGCACTGCAGTGCCGATTGACTGCTAATATTGCATTTCTCAACCATCAGTACCCTTTCTTTTTTTCAATATCTCTTTGGTCGTGGGCTGTATGACAGAGGAATTTCTAGTAAATAAAATGCTTTAAAGTCTTTTATAATAACATTTTACTTATATGTTCAGTATATTTGGTTTACTCTCCAAATATTTGCTTTACAAAAGTGAGTAAATAACACACTCTCAGACAAATAAAAAAATATTCCCAGCTGCATGACCTTTTGGTAATCTTAATACAAGCTTATTTAAGCGTGTTGGGATGTAGTGAGTCTAAATTTAGATTGTACTACTGTGAGATAAAGGTGATGAGTGTATCAAAGGTAAAGACAATGCTTGTTTTAAAGGAACTTTCTCAAAGCTTCAATAGCACTTTGTCAACAAACTAAAACTGGTTCTATACAATTTATTGTTGTCAGCTGGTGAGCAGCCTACTCTAATTACCGTCCCATCAAGTGTAATAATCTAACTTGTATTGTTTTGTATCTTACTAATTCTTTCATCTTACTGTACTCATTCTTTTGATGAAAATCAATATTAAGCATTGAGAACCGCTACTAGTCTAGTTCCTTCCTAGGTACTAATATGAAATATTCTGCGTGATGTTCATGCGCCTCTATCATAGAGACACACAATCATAATATTTCATGTACATAATGTAAATGAAATATCATTTTTTTGTTCTAAAATTTTTGTTTGATTATTTTTTTCGACTTACAATTTTTTTTTATAAAAGCACTAAAAGCAGTAATTATCTATAACGCTTGTTACCTGAATTGTTTAAGAGGGGAAGGAAATTAAAAAAATTGCCGATACGTAATCTGCTTTAAAAATACAAGTTTATAACATTATTTTTTAGACTGCCCATCAGTGCACAGCATAATTTACTATTAAAAAGGCTTCAGAACCATTTTAAATTTTTGATCTACATGCAAACTCTTGTTTTATGCTTAGAAGATGAAACGCTTTGAAAGTTTTTGTTGTAACTTTTCCAAATCCTTATCTTAAACCTTTTGTTCTCGACCCAACCAGTGCTTGTTGCTAACAACCAAATTTAACTTGATTACTCCAAAATAATATTTTTAAACTTTGCTGGCTTTGAAGCATAAAATTGCTTATAGTTGCTCAAAAATGTTTCAGATCAGATGATGAATATTGAATGAGCAAGAAAATTTTTATATCACACGGAGATTATTATGCATAAATTTTTAAACTGGCATACCACATTACTAAACCTTTTAAGAAAGATATTTGGTGATTATTCTCAGAAGGTTTTTCTTGACGGCTATGCCAAATAGTTTGTGCACTTTAGTATAGATAGGACGAGGTTTCTAACTTAACAAGTTTTCGGCTAGTAAAACTATTTTCTAAATGACATACCAGATACACACTAATAATGCTTGAGTATCTTATGCATACAATAAATCACTGACTGTATGTTGAGCGTTAATTATAAACAATTGCTCATCTATTGAACATAAATAGCTTTTACTTTAATATTACAGCCTTCCAATAATCTATAAGGCATCTAAAAATAAATTTTGTGTGATGCAATGGAAAATGTTATAAATTGTCTAAAATCTGGACTATCTACACCAAAAAGACACAATTTCATGACTAGACTCACCATAAGCAATTTAAAAGCTGATCACCCCCTTCATGTTGATTGAAGTTGATGCAGTTGATGGTGCCTCTTTAAAAAAAAGTTTATGAGTTCACCGAAGGTATAGAAAATGCCTATTTTAAGCAAACATCCTCAAAATTTCAGTAACACTTTACCATCAAATTTAAAACAGTGTTATAGTATTTATTATTCTCCTATGTGCAAGTACAATGCTGTAACTTTCACTCATGTTTCTTTTTACCAGCACTTTCATAACTTATTGATTTTTTTTTAAAGAAAATCAATATATAGTATCAATAATTATTATGAATCTTATTCGCTCATTTTACTACTACTGAATATTCTCCAAGCACTTCATGTTTCTTAATTTTTAATAAATCACCATTATTACCATTATACCGAAGGTATAGCAACAGACTGTTTTAATCAGACATCCTCAAAATTTCAATAACACTTTTCCATCAAATTGAAAACAGTTCTATAATGTTTATTCTTCTCCAATGTGCAAGTGCAATGTTCTAGCTATTACTCATGTTTTGTCTTTATCAGCACTTTCATCTTATCTTATTTATTCATTTTAAAGAAAGCCAATATAATGTATCAAGAACTATTATGAATCTTATTATTTTTGCCAGTACTAGATATTCTGCAAGCTCTTCTTGTTTCTCTCTTTCTAATGAATTACCACTTTTTGTTTTACTTTGTTTACACTGCGACATAAATATGATCAAGCAAGGAAATTAAACTAACAAATATGACTGTGTGCAATATTCTCTATACAAAAGTGCTAACTGAAACTTTTATCCATGCATTTGGCATATACAAGTTATGCCCAAACAATTCTTTAGAAATAAAATATCTTTTCAGTATGAAGTTTTGTGCAAAGAAGATAAGTTGGTTTATGAACTTTTATTGTAAAATTTCCATCTATCTTTCAATTAAAATTCAAGTAATGTCTCAATTTTGCAAGCGAGCTTAAACAAATTACTTAGTGCTGAATTTTACCATTTTTACTGGCTGTGCAGCCACTTGGTACTCTACATCTATCCAAGCTTATCTAAACATGTTGACAAATTAAAGTAGCAAGTTTTAATGGGCTCAACTAATATTATTGCCAACTGTTATTATTGTTAATACCTGCTGACTTCCTACCATCAATAAAACTAGAATTGTCTAAAATAAAGAAGGAATTTAATACTTTGTACGATATAGGTTTTTTATTATATTATGTCATACATGCTGACCTCTGGTAGTGCTAACAATAAGAAAATCAGCGGTAGCATCTATTTATATCAATATCATCTAAACTAATGTTAGACTGTTAAGCTAACAAAGCATGAGATTCATGACTGATACAAAAAACATGAAAACAGCCAGAGTCTAGCCTCATGAGTTTCTTGGGTTCTAATTTACTACTTCATAAAATGAACATAAAGGTGAAGCTGCGTCAATTTAACGAACAAGGATGGGCATGAAACTTTGTCATTTTAAAAAAACCTGCATATTTGTCTCCAGTAAACTTGTTGTATTGATTATTCTAAACTTATAATTACTCTGTATTAAAATATTTTACTAAATGAGGCTACTTTTATAATCTAAAATCAGCCTCTTAGTTCTCCTTTCAATTCGGCAAATTTTTAATGAGAACTTTGTTTTGAAAACGATAAGACAGTGTTTACCTTTTTGTAATCAGAATAATATTTTCATTACTAACAAAACCATCTGCTACCTTTCAATCCCTGGTTTTACGTTGCCTGCAAAAATGGGGTTGGAATGAATATATTTGTTCCAAGTATGACCAACCTTCTCTTTCGAAGTATTCACCTGACTTATGGAGTTTCTTAGAAAATTTGTAAATGTATATTTAAAAATAAACACATCCATGACTGTTTCCTGTTACGATCACAGCTAGGGAGTATCTGACAATAAAATTGAATCACTGCTTTACGGATGACTGGTTATTTCTGTATTTTGTGACAAAAACTGTGGAAGCTGTAATTAGTCTAATAGATTAACATTAATTGCTTCCAAATAACATAAAAATAGTGATTTTATGAAACATTGCGGATAGAAACTTATGAGAAATTATTGTTGATATCTTAAGGCAGAAAACAAGTTTGCTCTAGCATGGCAAAGACATGAAAGCATCGTGTTTCATAGAGTTAGGTAAAAAATATTTTACAACATGTGCAATGAAACACATAGGCGCAGTGCATGAACTAACATTTCATTCAGTGTATGCATTCAAAAAACGCATTTGTGGTCTATGATAAGAGCTTGAGAAATGTAAGGACTGTGTAGCTCAGTCGTTAAATGCTTGGTAGGAAATTGGGGGTGCAATCTTTGTGAGTTCAAATCCAGCAATTAGTGACTTCTTTAATCCAAGAACTTAATAGTGATAACTTGATATACAACCAAACAAATAGGATGAAATTTTAGATTCAAGTAGATATACATATATGTAAAAACATTTGTGCAAATACTTATTTATACCCTTTATATATAAACTTTTATATATATACCCTATACATATATATTCTTTACGAATATACATATATATATATTTGTTTGTACACATATGTATATACATGTACATGCATGGTGACAAGCGATAAAAAGTATAATTCTTTTGTTGATAATAATAGTTAAAATAGACGGTAATTGATAATGCATTTGCATTTACCTCCTTTTGGAAAGATACCGTTTTGCTTGTCCGCATAAAAAAGTTAACTCTGGTTTTTATTTAAAGCTCTATTAGTGGTTTGTAAACAATGTAAAATCTTTAAGAATGAAGATGCTGTAGTTTTTTTTGATAATATACAGTTGGGTATGTGCTATTACTCTTTACTTCATGGTATGCCTATCTTTTGCTTACTTTCTATACATGCTTGTCTAGTTTTGTTAGATTCAGGGGGTAAACTATGCCTGGTAATTAATGTATGCTGCTTTGATGACTGTTCTGTCCAGAGCAAGCAAAACGCCCTATCTTAATTTTTGTAAACTGTTCATTACAAGCACAAACGCGTTTTAGTTTAGCGTGGCATCAGTATTAGCAGTATTTCAATTATTCTTACTGATTTATTATGGTGAGATATCCAACAATCTTTACCAGAACAATTTTTGTGTGAAAGTTTAAAATCAAAGGAGTTATTTTACTTAGGACGTTTTGATTGCCTAAATTGACCATTTACTATGCTAGCACTGGGCAATCAAAACGCCCTATCATTGCAGATAGGGTATTTTGATAGTTTAATTAGACAGGTTTCTCATTGTTAGTTTGCCACAAAGCCATTTGCTATGACTGGATTATCAAGGAATTACAAGTTTCAATCCTGATATTAATTCAGTCAGCAAAAGGATAAATGTTGCAATTATTATTACTCATCCAGCCAACACACGGGTTAAAGCCCTGTAATAGCTATGTTTCAGCTTAAAAGTTAAGAGATGATCAAAGATCTAAGTCTCATTCAAACCTGATGTTATGAAATGAGAGGAGTAAGTAAAATAGTAGTTTTGATATGATCAAACGCTTTTATTGAAAATAATTTAAAACAAACTATTGAATGCAATAATATCAGTATTTTAAGAATGCAGAACCTTTCTATGGACATGTAATTAAAACAAAATTATCATCAAATCTTTGAGTCAGATTTTGAAAACTAGACTTTTGTCATTTAGAGATCATCTTGTCATATTAAATATATTATGATGAGGAAGATAGCAATAGGATTGCGCACCTAGAAGTGCACTAGCTTGTAAAAGCTGCCTTAGAAACAACCAAATACATCTGCTTCAGCTTTGCTTCCCTTTGTTTATATACTATGTGATTACATAATGCTGCTCATCATGCCCAACTTGGTGGATGTTCCGGCCAATCAAAATGCCCTATCTGCAGATTTTGCGTTTTGAGTGGCACTTTATGTGTGGTAAATGCGGATAGGGCGTTTGCACATAGTGAAAAGTGCTATTTCTGGTTGTCTCAAAAGTACAAAACTTCA
The DNA here is from genome assembly GCF_963576615.1 of Watersipora subatra. NCBI lineage: Eukaryota > Metazoa > Bryozoa > Gymnolaemata > Cheilostomatida > Watersiporidae > Watersipora > Watersipora subatra. The sequence goes on from NC_088709.1 coordinate 58,747,734, forward strand.
GAACATGTTAGATCTCAACCTAACTTACATGCAAGCACAAAAATGAATTTTGAAAAATAATCAGATAGGACATTTTGCTTGCTTAAGGCAATGTTGGGCTCACGCTCATGCCCCTTTTTCCTGTTTGTATAATGTAGTTGTTTACAGTAGCTTGGCAGATTATTTATTACTTAAAAATGCTCTTGAAATGAGAAGTTGTTATCTATTTTTACAATTACAAAAATCCTGAGTTAATAGCTGCTGCTGCCTGCATCCAGAAAAAAACACACATTTGTATGAACTTAGATTACACTTCATGTTTTAAAGGTTTGAGAAAAAAATTGTATTGCAGAGTGCAGAAGAAATTTACCACCAGGTGTTTTTTTTCTGAAATCTTGCAGCAACGCTCCAATGCTGACCTGCTCCTGGGCAGATGTTTAACCCCAATACTGTAGCTGCTTCCATTGATTATATACAATATTATTACTGTTATGTTAATGTTACTGCTATAATCGTGTTATAATGCTCTAGTATTGATAAAATTGCATTCACACGTTTACCACGGTAACTAACAAAAAGGAAACAAGGTTATCCTCTGTCTATAGATCACTCTCTTGAAAATGATGTGACAATAACATCAAAGCATGGACATGTAACCAAGACAATCATTTTCTAACAACACTGAAAGATATCAGGTCGTTTTTAAGCTATGCATTGCTACTTATTTTCTCTTCTATTGTCAGTACAGACTAACTAAACTATCAGTTATGTCTAGCATCTTCATAAACACAATAAAATAAGGACATTCAGCTAGTATTAGTGTACTCAATTTGTTCTTAAACTATTTACCTACTACAAAAAGGAATGCTAAAAGCACTTATGAAATTTCCTTGAGAAAATTACTACCAAGTATAGACTGACAACACCACTAATGATAAAGTATTTACCTTACTAATATGATTATGCGGACACTAAATTGTTTGCTCTGATGATATAGATAATAGAAAGTAACTCTTTTAATAACTAAATGTTATATATACAAAACGCACAACATCAAGCACATAGAACAACTTATTACATTTACAACTAATTCTGTATTCTTAGTAAACTAATTAATTTATTCATGTTAAAAATCCGGTTGTAGAATACACTACCTCGGTCTTTTAAAGATACTATTATTATGGATTTAAACGGAAATAGAGAAATGAATGAGTCTAAGAAAGTTGTACCATAAACTTTAGTTATATTGTAAACCATTTGCTAGTGTGTGTTTAGTAAACACAATGAGTAAACACAAAAGTTATTGTATTTGAGTTACATACTTTTTAGTTAACTCTTTCAACCAACATATAACCACTTTATTTAGTCGCAAATGAGCAGAACATTTAAAAAACAGTGAATGAAATTTCTTTGAGGGTATGATTATATTTTAGTGTGCAATCAACATTCTACAACTTGGGTAAATTTGAAACCAAAAATCTTTAAACACAAAATTTGAAATATGTAGTGTATTTAAAATTGTGTAGTGTGACAATGGCACTCGTCGCCATTTAGTTTTTCCGCTGCCTCAATTAATAATCTAGGTTCTTGTCACCTTCATAACAGTTGATTTGTACTTGTCTGACCATTTCCTTCCATTTTCAGCTGGATCAGTTTCATAGTTACCATTGAAAGTTAGACTAGTGCAGTCGTTGTACCACCATCCACCTTTAGAACATATTCAACATTTACAACATTGTATCAGTGTTATCTGCAGTATATCTTTTCAACTGGTACTTTTTAATTATATACATATTGATTGCAACAAGGCTTGGATGTAAACATTCTTGGATTTAGAGGTTTAAGTAAAGCAATATTACTACTAATAGTGTGACTACTACTGTTACTGGGGCAAGTGAAATGACTACCTGGCTCTGTCAGACTGGACGTGTTGCAAAATGCATCCCTTCTGGTTAATCTGACAGTTCCAGAAGAAACGTTTGATAAGTATTAAGACCACCTAAGGTAGCTTATACAAAACTAGTCCTGGTGGTGTGTTTCTTTACTAGAACGTGAGAAAACTACCAAACATTTCACTATATTGACAGAAACATGCCATTACTTTTACTACTGTTACTACTACAACTGAAACTTTTGTTACCACCACTACTTCTGATACCATTACTACTAATACTATTACTACTACTGCTAATGCTACTACTACTACTACTACTACTACTACTACTACTACTACTACTACTACTGCAGCTGCTACTGCAGCTGCTACTACTGCTACCACTAATACTGCTACTGATCCGACAGCTGCTAGTGCTACTACTACTGCTTGTACTATAACTTACACTATTAATAGTATGTATTGCCAAAGTTTGTAGCAAAAACCGCTGGATCACTTCGACTAATTATTACTCTACTGTATGTGCTGGCCTGCGTGTTCTGTATGTGAGTACGGGCGGAGCCTGAGGTTTTGAAATGTAATATAAGAGATTCTCATTCCTTGCATATTTAGATACTTTAGATTATATTTATACATTTAGTGATACTTGTGTTTCCACTTGTTGTGCTCATATACTTTTGTTCTCAAACATAAAGTGTACACTCACTGCAAGCATTTAAGTTTTGATGCATTTTTGAGGATGTTGGTGGCGATGCCAGTAACGTGCCTGGTTGCAATCAAGCAGAGCCATAGATTGGCCAAGACCTAGATTTATTTACTCTGGTGGCAGCAGTGAGATATCATATCCGATATTACACAGTAAATCCTACAGTGCTCAAGATAAAACTTTGCAGTCTGCTATAAAAGTAGCAGCCAAGAAGAATCCCAGACTAAGGAATAACTGCCTGAGACCCACGGCTCAGTAAATGAGTGAAGAATAAGCTTCTTGGGGAATGGCCAATGAACCTTGCAGAAAAAACATGTGAACTCTCCTGAATCAAATATCTTCTTGTCATTCAGGATGTGGGACTTTGAGGCCAGCTCAGATATATGGCTTTGTGTCAAGTTAAACCTTGACCTTTGGGGAAGCCCAAACACTGAATGACATCAAAAAAGGGGTAAACTTGGCTCATTTGGTTGGATCCTAAACTCTCTCTGAAACTTGGATAGGATTAGGTTGTGTCTGAAAAAAAATGCGGTTCAGTCTGATTGCTTGAGATGCTGAAACAACAAATCATGAACTTCAACCCCAGTACACTCTTAAAAAGTTTTTCAGTACAGACTTTTAGAGAATAGAGAATTTTTTTCAAGTTGGTTTCATATAATTGCCAATACCAATTTTTGGTATTGGCCAATTTTTGGTGTTGAAAACTCTGCTAAACTTCAGGGAAGCACTCAAGGGCAAAGCAGACTACAGAAAAGCAGGCTAACCCAATAGAGTTGAGCCCTTATTCAATGCTTTGCAGGCTCAATTCCAACTTTTCCAAAGGCAAACCCAAATCCAGCCTTGCATTCTGAAGAGAGGCAGTCAGACCTAACAAGAGCATGCGATTTAGGTGGAGCAGTTGGGTAGCATAGCTTATGCAGACTTGCCAGCTCCTTAACATTATGTAAGGACTAATAATAAATTTAGTTACTTTTTGAACTAACCCATGTAGAAGGGGCACACTATGGCTGATGCCATCGCTCACTCTTGCATATGTGTACAAGCCAAGAATACGTTTCTGTCTATCAAGACAGGTGATAGGCAGTCGACTGGGACTTGTCTCCAATAAGTGGAAAAAGTGAGAAAAGTAGCTAAGAAGGCCAAGCATTGGTGAAGGCACCTCTCAACCAAGAGGCAGTCAAAAGCCACTAAAATTACAGCAATCTTCTGCTGGTTTTGGTGCTGGCGTCTGACGTAACTGCTCGAGCTAAAATAAGCTAGGTTCGGAAAATGATCAGGTGCTACAGAGTTAGGACCTACTAATTGCTGCACTATAATTGCAACCCACTGCTTGCCAAACAGGCAAAACTTGAACCAACAGATTGACTAGATGGAGCAGGAAAACTCTCAGCAGCATAGAAAAGCGTGGAGGTTCAGGATACATAATCACTAAAACTTCTTTCTACCATTTGAAAAACAGGGCACAAACTAAGGCAAGATATCAAGTGTGTGACCCATTTTTCTAAAGAAATTAGTTTTTCGAGAGAAATTATTTTTGATATAGTTTTTTGAAAAACGAATTAGCCCTAGTACAGTGAAAACACAAAATAATCATGATTCATAGAGTTCAATTAATACGACATTTAGTGTGTGCAATCAACAAATAGATGTATACATTATATAGTAAAAGCCATGAATTGTAAGATCCTTCATAGATTCCTGGTTAGACTATTGGATATCAAACCTGCGGTTGCCATCTTCGGAAGTTTACATCTAGCAGAGTGATAGCTTTTGTTTCCTAAATTTTAACAGCTATAGCTAGACATACCAAAGTACACACATGCAGAGATACAAGCAAACTTTGAGACTTATACATGGGCATGTCCGTAAATAGTAATTTGACATTTAGAGTTATTTGATGCCAACTACACATGCACATTTACTCCCGTTATTAAATTCTTTAAATTAATTAATGCAGTATTTTTTGTGACTTTTAGATAATATAAAATTTACTGCTTTCAAAATAGTAGTTCCGGAGCTCTGAAGTGCAACATGCGTCAATGATTGGGACATTTGTGATGTCCAATGACTGCATGACTGTGATGTCACGCATGCTGCACTTCATAGCTTCAGAACTACTATTTTGAAAGCAGTAAATTTTATATTAACTGAAAGTCATGGAAATACTGCATCAATTAATTCAAAGAAATTTATAATGGAAGTAAATGTGCATGTGTAGTTGGCATCGAATAATGCTAAATGTCAAATATTATTTACGAACACGCCCACATATAGATTATTGAATGATAGTTAGCTCACTACATAACTGACTACTTAATTCAATCTTTCAATTGATGTTCATCTTAAACTTACACAATTTCCAGTTAATCAGCTTATTTATTCGCTGAGTAACCACAAAAGAAGATTACAAAAAAAATATTTTCAGAAGCCGTCCCAGCACAAAATGAGATTGAAAATGTTGGAGGAAGCGAGACACCTTGCAAATGCAAAGTAATCCTTCTGTAACAGTCAAAATAATAAACCTAGGGCAAAAGGGGCTCAATTAAAACCTACTAGGTGCCTCTACCAACAGAGAGGTAAGCTAGGGGTGAATCGAGGGTGGTTGCTCCAAAATCGGCAGAGCTGGTGATACAGTAGTCAAGGCACCCTACCAGCACGAGGCTGAACGGAAGCTGAAGCGATCTAAGCAATCAATTATCATTGATGGAGTTGTTGCTCTAACGCAGCCAACTCAACTTTCGATTAATGGTAATTATCAGAAAATAACTGCAAGATACCTACAACTGCTATTACCTTTGTAATTGCGTGCACAATTGCCACCATACATATCGTTATCACTGTCAAAAGTGGTAAACTTCTGTCCATCAAAATTCTCCATGTTCTCTTTCGCAAGACTACCGCTGTGGATGCTGTTTTCTATCTGTATAACAGTTCAATTTAATAACTCTTTACTTTAGCTGAGCTTATATCCAACTGATCCAATTATGCACATTTATTTCTAAACAAAAAACAATTTTATTTTTATGTAATGCATTCAAATAACTACTAAATAATTCAACAAAGAAAAATTTAAGAGAATTTTTTTTCTCTATTGATGAGCCAATTTTCTCTAAGCTAATGTATGTAAGCAAGCAGATGAAGTAAAAGCCTTTTGATAAGATGTGTATGCCTTTAATTTTATGTACATAGGACAGACAGCTAGTCTCATCATACACAGGGTACATAATAGGCTTATCATATATTGGCAAGTATGTAAGTGTGTAGAAAATGTTTCCCACAAATATATGCACTTACACGAAGTCTATATTAGTAGTATATAGAGAGCAGATCTACACATAAAAGTGACGGATCCAGCGGGGGGATAGAAAAAGGGGGTTGTGAATTAAATTGGCTAGGGGTGTAGATTGAATCGTGTGGAGTTGAATGAGATGTTGGGGTTTGGGGGGAAATTGTGGTGTAGAGTAGGGGGTTGAATTCGAGGGGTTACGGATCCGCTCCTGGCGTAATCGGCGGATTATCTGTGGATGAGTCATCGGATTAGCGGGGGATGAGTCATCCGATTGAACGCGGATTATCGCGGGATTAGTCGGGGGAATCGTCGCGGATTAGTCGGGCGAATCGTCGCCGATTATCGGTGGAATAGTGGGGGTGAATATCTGGGACATCGAGGGCTGGATGGTTTTCCGGAGTGGATCTCGCGGATTATCGAGGAGAGCGAGAGATTACCTAGCGGATGAGTGAGGGGGTTAATATTTGGGACACCGAGGGGTTGATTTTCCGGAGATTGTTATATATTTGGTTGAATGAGAGATAAGTTTTTATTATAAAATATAAACTATAAATGTTACAAAAAATTCAAAATCATTCTGTCATTCGTTTTAAAAAGGAAAGTTTTGGAATACATCTTTCATCAATTTCTGTGTCACATCGAAGAACTAAAATAAGAGTTGATTTTCCCAAAGAATTGAGAAACTGAACAGGAAGTAACAAATCTAATCCTTCATTATTTCCAATATTATCATATATGAAGGTATCTTTAGGTGTAGTAGAATTTGAAATAGGTTGAAGATTACAGATAAAGTCAATATCTTGAAAATTCGATCCTGGAGGACATTGCAACATTGAAAGAGTAGAGTTATATCCACATAATTCTCCTCTGTAGAATAATTTGAAATCAATTAGAATATCGATTGTGGAATTTTGAACTGAATATTCACATTCAGAATATGTTAGAACTTGCTCCGATGAAGCTGACACTATAGGATTAAGGTATAGGTTTTTTCCATCTGTTTCATCTTCATTTAGTAGTTCTTTACACGCAAATCTGTGATTGCCTGGTAATGGATAACCACAATGAATGTAGTCCAATGGAAATATTCTTCCGCATGTTTCATTATTCTTGTGATATAAAGTAGTTTCTTCGAATGGAAGTAGTAATGAAACTTCAAATTCATTGAGTGTTCTGCTTAAGCAGTTATTCGCATCGGTAACATATTGAATTCTTTGATTTCCATTTATTATTCCCGTAAAGCGTAAAATGAGAAATATTATAATGTGCAAATTCATTATAGTCATAGTGTCTTTTTAAAATACTACTCTCTTGACTGAAGTAGGCAAAGAAAATGCATAAAAAAGTATGTCAATATAATATATATAGTTCATTCTTCAAAATTATCTTGAAATACTATACAAAAAAAAGTTATTCAATTCTATTTGATGAGTCAATCCTTCTTGGATATAAAGTGATTAAATATAAAGAATTATGCAAAGTCTAACTGTGATGATTATCAATTCTTCCCATTGATATGTAGGAGTTCACTGAAGTAACGATTTGTAGCATGTTGATCATTGGCTTCTCCTCTCAAATATGGATAAAGTCTTGTTTCGGTTAATATTATGTTTGAAGGTGTGTTCCAATCAAGTGAGGATAATAATGATAGTTGGACTTTGTCTCTCCTTGGTCCGATTTGAGCAGATTCCAAACACGTTCCAATATCGAGTTCGGCAAAAGTCTCATGAAGTTCTTGTCGAGTCAATCCTTCATTTCCATATCGTATTTGCATTATTCTAATACAATATTGACATCCTCGAGCTCCCTCGAAGCATCCACACCGACTTTCTAAATATGTTACGAAACGTTTATAGATATAGAATCCGATAACATAGTAAAAAGTTTCTTCAGTAACTCTTCTGATGAATTTTTTTGTGTTTTTCTTTACAACCACTCTTGATAATTGTCCATCCTTAAGATGAGCTGGAATAAACTCCTCTAGAAATATAACCGACATTGTTTCTGTTTTCTTCGTTGTTTTTTTTTTGGTTCCTTCACCAACAGAGCTAAATTGAAGAATGGTGGAGAAATCTAGAGGAGTAGACTTAATATCATTCCGAATCTTTTTTTATTTATTTTCATCCAACAGATTTTTCATCTATAATTACATCATCAATTTCATGCTCGATTTCCTCTTCCACGCTTTCTCCGATTAATGGAAATTGTGCTATATGAATGAGTCTTCTGAAGAGCAGTTGTTTCGTTTCATCACGTTGAGTAGGATGAGTCATGTAGTGCCGAATTCTATTCCAAAACACGGTTTCAAAAATCGTTTCTTCCATCGTTTTAAAATCGGTCGCGATAAATCTGTTAATCCATTCTAAATCAACCTCTTTTCCAATTTTACCTTCTCGAATGGTAGCTTCAAGATCAACCCATTCAAAGGTCATCTTCAAATCTGAGGGTGTTATCGATATTTCTTTTACACATAATGTTGATTCCAAACATTCCCTGCATTCCAACGCACTGCAGACACAGTTGGACTTTAATCTTTTCAATGACACAACTTTTCTAAAAGCAGCTGTTCCTAGAATGTAGTATAAACATTCCTCGGTAAGATGTGTACGAATTTGTTCATTTTTGTCAAGATGAACCAAGATGTTATCTGGGATTATTTCTGCAACCTCGAATGGAACAAAATCTTTAATCAGAATGTTTTGAGTCATGTTACTATGAGAAAGTCTACATTCGAAATGATTTTACATTGGATAGTATATTGAATTTATATGAGCTTAGTTATATATTATTGATATTGTATATACGAAAAGAAGAGCCAATGAAGAAAATAAAATTTTATAGTAATAATACATCGAGGAGCAAAACTCTACTATCATATATACTTAACAACAAATTCACTTCTAAAAATTATGCTAAAATATATTCTGTGCTCACTCCATCGTTACATACTCTTCTTTTTGAATAAAAATATGTTAATCCAGTTCTAAGTTGAGTGTATGAGAACACTCTATTGTCTTTTTTTACAAAACCTTTGTTTACCCCTTCCTTAGGAGATCTTGAATGTAATACTTTTAAAAAAGTGTCTTTTGTAAAACTATTCGTAGTTTTACTTAATCCTTTACTGCTATGCTTTGTAGAATGAGTTTCATCATTCCAGCAAAAGTAAGTCTTAGAATTTAAGGCTACTATTCCATGTCCTGAAAATTCTACTTTGAATAAACCAGGAGTCCTTATATCATATTGATATACTTCTTTGCAACAATTTTGTAATTCCCACAACTTTGTAGGAACAGATTTACAGAGTTGGAAATCATCCGCGTGTCGATCGCAATACATCCTAGGAAACCATTTTCCATATTCTTTGTAGTATATATCAGCGATCTCTTTTCTAACGATATTATCCATAGGTGCTGAAAGAGCCATGTAGGCACTATCTGTATCCATCGCCACATACTGGAAGTCCTTTCTGTCGAAGTATCTAAAATAAAAAAAATTCAATCCTTAATTCTTGTTATCTTAGTATTATAATACTCCCATTTCAAAAATTATCATTCAAATGTTTACCATTATACATATTTTTTCTAAAAGATACAAATGAGATTACTTACCTATCCATGAAGTCATAGTAGAACTCCAACATCCGAAGTTTAGCCAGTTGTAATATGGAGAATCCGATATGTACAGGTATATCCATTTTCATCTGAATAAATATATACAGTCCTATTAGATTCCTTTACATATATTAGCTCAAGTAAATTTTTCATTATGATTCAATTATATCAATAAGATAATAAATATATACTACTAACCGAAGGCTTGTGTTGAGTCAACTCATAGAAGCTATCAACGATTTCCTCCAAAGATTCAAATCTGTGTGATCGTATTCTCAAGGATGCTTCATAATCTCCTTGAATATACTTGACACTTCGATGTTTTAATTTCTCAGTGATTGTTTTCCCGTACGATGAATTTCCAATGAGTTTATTGGTTGTTGCTATCAACTCTTGGTCAGGATCTTTGTCACCAGCTCTTCTAGCATTTGAGACAGATTCTCCAAATGACTGGAAAACTCTTCTAGGGGTGTATTCTATGACTTGATATATTTTGGTTATAATCAATCCATGATTAAGATACCATTTTGCTAAAGTGGTGAGTAGTAAAATTTTTTCTCCAAACACTCCCCACCAAAGTTCGTTGTTCTTGAGGTAGCATTCCTTCCTTTTCAGCAAATTCTTTCATACTTTCACTAAGATGATTTCTATTCAAAGATGTATTCTTGAAAACGGGCTCATTTCTGAAAACTTTTCGTATAAGTTTTCAGGAACAGATATATCGCATTCAATGAATCCATATATCTCCCCTTTTATAATCTGCTGAATAATCTCATCCTCGGTGGCAAAGGAATTGGAAGGATAAAACTCTTCGTTGAAGATACTAATAAAGTTCTTAATCTCGGTGTTATCCTCAATCATCTTGTTCCATTCACACTCCCAGATTCTTACTAAACGATATCCAAGTTCTTTAACATATTCTTCCTTCTTTATCGTTTCCTCCAGAACTTCACTCATGGGTCGATTCTTATATGGATGTATACTTATTCCTTTGGTCTTGTTACAGTTATGTCCATGCCAGAAACATCCATGAAATTGAAACACTGTATTCGATTCTTCACAATATCCATCAACAGGAAGATTATGTTGTCCAATTCTAAATTCTTTATCGTTGTTTTCATGTAAGATTTGAATATTGTCCTTCCAAGTCAAAAATTGTAACCATCCATGAGCAGCCATGCTATTTTTTCGAGAACGAGTGTATGCAAATCCATTTTCGAATCGTCTTATTCTAGGGTTTCCAGTAGGCATTTCTTGCATCATACTCCACAAATATAATGCATTTGCATCAACTCCTAGAATAAGTTCACAAAGTTTGGATTCCTTTCCAAACATTCTTTCTCGAATCAGTGTTTTCTTCGACTCATGAAGTCTGTGAAAAACAATGCTAGGTCCACCTACGATATTGTCCTTGATAGTAAAGTAAATATCTTTATCACTTTCCTTGATCAGACAGACAGGTTGACAAGCTTTGAAATGATGTGATGAGATTGTCTGATGATGAGAACTCATAGGATGAGGAGGCGAATCTGAAAGTTTCAACATCCATTTTACTGCCAATCCAGGAAGTGAAATGGCATCTTTCAACATATCGATTCCCATGGTTCTGTAAACTTCTTTTTGTTTTTCTACAGCTTCAACAAATGGTACTACATCGAGATTGTTGTACCATACTAGAAAATCTTTTAACGTTTTCATCTTCTCTTGTTTCCAAATGTTTAAACAGATTTCATAATCAGCATCCGAAATATGTTCACCTCTCAAAGAACTGTAAAAGCATTCTTTAGCTGGTAGAAACGGTTGTTTCAACTTCTCAAGATCATCCATATATTCATAAGGATAGAATCCTTTTTGTTGAGAGCATTTGAAAGCTTTGAGATACTTTGCATAGGAAAATCCTGGAGCAATGAAGTTGGAAATATCCAAGAATTTGAATCTTCTTGATTGAATACAGCTCATCTTGTTTGTTCTTTTCACTACAAAATCAAAATCTTCGTCTTCTGTGTCTTGAAGACATCGAAGTAGAGGTCCTTTCATCACATTCAGGTCGTAGTTTTGTGAATTAAATCCTAGAATCGGAATTCATGAGATGAATTTGTCGAAACGATTAAATAAATGACAAAATTCCTCTCTTGAATGGTATACTCGAGGATTTGAAAATTTGCAGGATTTAAATCTTTCTTCAACTTTTCCTTGCTTTTCAGCTTTTGTCTTCATCAACTGTCTAATGTAGTAAAGTTTTTTTTCAAGGATATCCCGGGCTTCATCAGCAATTTGGGAAATATACTGAACAAAAGAAGATATACAAGAATCAGTATCTCCCTCACTTACAAAACACTTTGGATCCTTAAATCCGGGTACATTTGAACAAACTGATATACTCATCAATTCGTGTCTCGATGTGAATGTAACCGAATTGGAATTTGGTGGAAGGTCGGATTTTGGAAGATAACACTCGATATCATAGGTGATTAAAAAGGGATAATAAGTATCTTCCTCAGCCACGGATATTCCTATCTCTCGTTTCAGTTGTTCGAAAATTGTAGGTGTTGCCTTAAACTTTCCTCCTTCGAAGATGAAGTTTGTTACTACTTCTTGACTACATTTATGTCTATTGAAATTTCCTCTTTTTGTAAAGCTCACTTCACAGGAAGGACAACTAAACCCTTTAGTATAAGCATTAACATCCTTGATGAAACTGAAATGAGAGTTCTGCAAATCGAGGAAGAGTTCCTTTCCCTCTTTTTGGGACGATGTCCAGATGACTGTTGAGGTTTCATCAGCATTCAGAGAAAATACGGTTATACGGAGGTCAAAACATTTCTCAAGAGAAATTAAGTCTCCTAACTCAATTCCAGGAAAATTATTCATCAGAACTTTGTTGGATGAGGAAGAAGAAATGTGATTCGAGTACTTTTGAAATAGCACCTTCACAAGTTGCTGTTTTGGTCTTTGTCTGGTGCAACTACATCGGTTTGAACACTTACACATTACCTTCAATGCTAAACATCTGAAGAAACAGAGATTGTCTGTGTAAGGAGTGCTGCTATGAGGAATGTTATGCATAGTGATTACATGTCGATTGTTAAGAATGTGAGTCGGAAGATCTGAAGCCATTCCTATTTGCCCCATTCCAATCAATTTATAGAAATAGAATGAAATATTGGTAATTACATTCAATTTCCAAGCTGTATTCGGGCGTTCTCGAACCGCTATAGCAGCAAGATCTTGTCTTGTCAATTCTTCAAAGAAATTCTGTAGTTCCTGTCTTGTTGTAATCAGTTTTGCTTTTTTGAAAATTGTAGCATTATTCGATGAAGCATGAAAATATCTTAATTCTCCTGAAGTTTTATGTTCAAGAATGCATCCCACACTACAATTTAACTTAGCTCTTGTTTGTAACCCATTCCAAGTTGTCAACATCTCGTTCCATATTCTTTCCGAATGGTTTGGAGTTGGAAGTTCTGCTTGAGGAATATTTCCATTCCATAAATTTACGTTTAACGTTTCAACAACTCTTCCTCGTCGTCTTTTTGTTTTCATAGCATTCCAATATCTTCTTATTAACTCATCCCATTCCTCATCATCATTAACAGGAATGATATCCTGATTATCTTGTTCTCTTTCATTTTTGATAGGAACGATGGGCTCGACTCTATCATTAATACCAACTAAATTGTCATCATCAGCGTCCACTTCATTTTCGTTTCTTTCGATTTGATTTGTAGGTTGATCAGATAAATATCTATTTTCTTCGATTTCATTTGTATTTTCTTCTTCTGATACATCTGATTCATCGGAATCATCATCAGCAAGATTTCGAGTAATAGGAGTTACTGTTATCTTAGATCGACTAAGATCTCCTCTTCCAATTTGAGTTGAAGCAGAACGAAATGAAGAATGATGAGAAACAACCTTTACTTTTTCGAAAATGAAAGGGGGATTGGAAACTTGTATAATAATCGAGGCGTCATCATCATCATATTCGTGATATTGTTCCGAAGAATCATTAGTTGATGTTGTAAACGATTCTGAACTTTCATTCGATTGGAGATGAATGTGTTTAACATGTCTTTTGAGGTTTGATTTTTTGTTAAATGAAGTCGAACATTCTAAGCAGATATATTTATTAGCTGAAACGGATGATACACTTCTTTCCCTACTTCTGCTTCTTTCTCTATTATCAATTGAAGTGGAAGGAGCAGAATTTTCCGATGAAATTAAATTATGCTCTCGTGAAAGCTTGAACATCTTTGAGGAAGATTTCCAGCTGCCAAGAATTAAAAATCTCATTTTACTATTCTCTCTACATTTATTCATTCATTAAAAATTTTTTCCACCAATTATTGTAAATCAACTCACCTCATCAGATTTGCTCCAGTCTCCTTCTGAATGGGAAGATGCCGGATACATTTCCTTGATGTATTCAAATTTCGGAGATATATAATCCAGTGAAACAGAGATAATCCAAAGTTCTGAGAGAAGATTATACATAGATATCCAAATTGTAGAATTAATCCAAACTTTTGTGAGATATATAATCCAGTTAGTTCGGAGAAATATAATCCAGTGAAACAGAGATAATCCAAAATTCTGAGAGAAGATTATACATAGATATCCAAATTGTAGAATTAATCCAAACTTTTGTGCGATATATAATCCAGTTAGTTCGGAGAAATATAATCCAAAGTTCTGAGAGAAGATTATACGTAGATATCCAAATTGTAGAATTAATCCAAACTTTTGTGAGATATATAATCCAGTTAGTTCGGAGAAATATAATCCAAAGTTCTGAGAGAAGATTATACGTAGATATCCAAATTGTAGAATTAATCCAAACTTTTGTGAGATATATAATCCAGTTAGGTATAGATATAGTTCGAAAAAAACTCTCGATAATGGTGAGTCCATCAAACTTGGCTGTATTTATACTAGTCAAGTTCAAGGAGGTGGAACCTGCACAAAAGCTATAAATCACTTCTAATCCAACTTGTCTCACTCAACTTTCGCGAAAGTGAATTTCGCGAAATTGGATTTCGCGAAATTACACATTATATATATTATATAGTCAACTTTCGCGAAATTGAATTTCGCGAAAAATGAATTTCGCGAAATAATTATCGCGATATATCGCGATATTATTGCGATATATTATCGCGATATATGTCGCGATATCGCGATTTCGCGATATCGCGATATTATCGCGAAATTATCGCGATTTCGCGATATAATTATCATATATATTATATAATGTGTAATTTCGCGAAATTGAATTTCGCGAAAGTGAATTTCGCGAAATTGGATTTCGCGAAATTACACATTATATATATTATATAGTCAACTTTCGCGAAATTGAATCTCGCGATTTTCAATTTCGCGAAAAGTCTTCTGATATTATGGATGATGCAACTAAATTTATCAAAACTCATTAATCATTTGATGAGGAGAATTGTATATAACCAGCAGAATTTTACTAAAACGATATCAGTTCTTCATTCAAACTCAGAGAATTAACACACTACACAACTATGGAGG
Organism: Watersipora subatra; assembly: GCF_963576615.1. NCBI lineage: Eukaryota > Metazoa > Bryozoa > Gymnolaemata > Cheilostomatida > Watersiporidae > Watersipora > Watersipora subatra. The sequence continues at coordinate 58,762,748 of NC_088709.1, forward strand.
ATAATACTCAATCTGGAGTGATAAAACCTGGATCGAATAGTTCAGTGAAGATGACGAAAAAGAGAATTTCACCTATAACTCTTTCTAACACGACTCCTTCAACGAAGAAGAAGAAATCCAACCAAATCGAAACGAATTTGGAGCAAAGGGTAAAAGATGTGGCAGACAAGTTAAGAACATTAAGTAAGGCTACTTTAATGGAAGCAAAATCACTGCAGAGAATGTCAGATCTTTCAATAGGATTGATTATGGAGGTGACAAAAACGGAAGAAGCTCATTCGATCCATGGAGCGTGCTGTATCATTCACTTCAACTATGTGGAAAATGGGATTAGTAAATCTACTGCTGTATTTGCTCCAAAACGATTTCTGGATGGATCGCTGTCTTATCCAAGTATTATGGTATATCTTGGATTAAAACCTAAGGCTAATGGACAGGGAAGTTACCATGACTTAAGAAGAGTAACAGAAGGAACCTCAACTCCCTCAGACATGAAACGTACTCTAGCCAATCTGAGATCGAAGAAAGTTGAAAAACTTATACAACATTTCGAGATTCGTCATCTCAAGGAGTTCAAAGCACCATCTATTTTCCACTATCATAATGTTGGAGCAAGTGAATACAAAGATAGTGAAGGCAATGTGGATGTGGTACCAACTGTAGCATTTTCAACCAAAGTTGATGGAGAGGAAGTTCAAGGAACTTTAACGATGCCTTCGAGATGTGCCCTTTCGTTGAAAGAAAATTATCCGGGTATCATTATATACAAGGGGCTAGTAACATCTCACAATACTCGCGAATACTACGATGTAGTAGTCATGGGACATGAAGAAGCAAGCAGATTTTACGAGAGTTCGGTACAATGCAAAAAGGATCCTTCTATCTCACTTATTTCCGATGACGATGAGTGATTGATGAACAACTCGATACAAACTTTGTTTTAAAGAATGTACATGATCATTTTCTTATATATATTCAATGTTTCATTTATACTATATTATCTTTATTCTGACTTATCTACTTGTACACTTCGTTTTAAAGAATGTACATGAACATTTTCTTATATATATTCAATGTTTCATTTATACTATATTATCTTTATTGTGACTTATCTACTTGTACATTTCATATATTTCAAGTTAAACATAAACTATTTTATTTTTATTGAAACGAAATGATGATGGAAATAATGAATAATACATATAAATATATCTTTTAAAGTGAATAATTTTGTAATAAAACTGATCTTTCATTCAACATATATAAAAAACCGAAAATAAAAATCCTTAAAATTCTTAACCATTCAAGAGCTTCAACATTACAAAAACATCAAATCTTCAAAAAAAATAACTTTGTACATAAACACTTTCTCATATATATTCAACGTTCTCAAATATATAACATTCTCCACTTTGCACATAAACACTTTCTCATATATATTCCATGTTTCAAATATATAACAATCTCCGGAAAATCAACCCCTCGGTGTCCCAGATATTAACCCCCTCACTCATCCGCTAGGTAATCTCTCGCTCTCCTCGATAATCCGCGAGATCCACTCCGGAAAACCATCCAGCCCTCGATGTCCCAGATATTCACCCCCACTATTCCACCGATAATCGGCGACGATTCGCCCGACTAATCCGCGACGATTCCCCCGACTAATCCCGCGATAATTCGCGTTCAATCGGATGACTCATCCCCCGCTAATCCGATGACTCATCCACAGATAATCCGCCGATTACGCCAGGAGCGGATCCGTAACCCCTCGAATTCAACCCCCTACTCTACACCACAATTTCCCCCCAAACCCCAACATCTCATTCAACTCCACACGATTCAATCTACACCCCTAGCCAATTTAATTCACAACCCCCTTTTTCTATCCCCCCGCTGGATCCGTCACTTTTATGTGTAGATCTGCTCTCTATATACTACTTATATTGATTAGCTTCATCATCAATAACAAAATTAGACCAGATTCCACTAGTGTTTCTCCCATTGTTTAACTGAATTGTTATCAGCAGCCTATTATTAACTTGTGTTAGAATGTGTAGCACTTCATTTCCTGTCAAATATAAAGCATGATTTTAATAGGATTCACAAGATTTTCATTACCTAAATTTAATAATCTACATTTGAATTATATTTTTATACAAATTAAAGATATATAAAAATTTATTGATATGCTTCATTTGTTGATGATAAAATATTGTAAAGGAAGGTGCCTTTTTCCTTTTACTGCTCCACAAAAATTAAATTCACAGTGTGCAAGGCGATAAGAAATTTATATTTAGTAATACATAAGCATTCAAATAATTTAATGTGTGTGCGCACAATAAACAGCATGCAAGAGACCATCAGGGATCTCTACTTTCCTTGATTAATGTAAGCTCAATAAATATGCTTTAAGCTCTGCCTCTCTCATGCTCAGCTAATCATGTGTATGGGATTCGGCTTCAATATATAAGTTCTAATGTGGCTAGTTTAGCAGAGCCGAGTGTAGTCATGATAGCCAAACTAACTTTACACTTAAACAGCTGAGATGGCCACAGCCATACAGAGCCGGTCTTGTTAGCTGAGCTGGCTAACAAGACGAAGACTGCATGGCTCTTTCAATTGTTTGGCTAATTGCACTGACAACTAATTGCTGAATTCTTTGCCAGAACACTCGGTGTTACTGACTAGCTGGCTTCCATCACAGTATTTTCTTTTTGAAGTGCAATTTTAGTTTAGATGTTTGTGTTTTAGTCAACAAAGTCTTAGTTTTCTACTTCCAGCTACAAAAAACTCTCCAACACACACTGAAAGGATTGCTACATTCTATTGCTCACCTGTTATTTTTACTAAGTTGTAATTTAGTAGTTTGAAAAAAAAAATAGATAACATGTGTATGTTGTCACAACGTATATTGCTAATATATTAGATATAATGCTATTAATAAAAAAGTAGGAATATATCTTGCCAAGATGAATGCCTGGCGTGGCTCGGGTATCAAGAAAGTCTTTCGACTGAACATTTATTTTTATTTAACATATACAACATTTTTTATTCTAACTTTTAAACTTCATATAATGGGAAAAGTTGTATTGTGCAGTTTAAATGAATTAAGAAAAAAAAAACAATTGGAAGGGCTTTCAGAAATTTGTATCAAACAACTGTAACTTTTATATTTCATATCATAAAATAAGTGTTTCATTAAAATAAATTAGGAGAAGAAATAAAACTGTAAAGGTGCCTAAATGTTAATGTGAAACCATTAGCAAGTGTTTGATAAATATAGTCTGTTTTGCTATGACTATAATGAAAAATTATATATTGTTCAATTATACGATTTTAGTTTATTTCAGTGTTGGCATCAAAAGGCAAAAATATTGTATAAACATATAGAATGGTATAGAAACTCATAGTCATTATCTAAGACAATCACTGCCCGATAAAAACTCTCAAAAACAACATCATTAATAATAGTAATAAAACAATATGTTAACCTTAATAATTATAGTTACCTACAATTACTTTAGTGTGTTCGGTATTTACGATTTGCAAGAAAATTTAACATTACAATGTACTACGAGTAAAGTTCTTACCTTCAAGACAGACATGTAAGATAAACTCTGAATCTAACTTACATGAACTTAGCTTACTGAAAACATACTTGAAAGAAGGTTTAGCATGTATTTTAGTACACTGTTAAGCAAAATTTTATTCCTTTGCGAAGCCGTTTTTATCATGGAGGATTTTAGTTGAGGATGAAATAAGATACAATTGTCAAATTTTAATTTCAAGAGGAATTGTTCTTGGTAACGTTTTGTGGGAAACAAATTAGCCCTAGTACAGCGAGGACTAAAAATCATGGTGTTTCATAGAGTTCATAGAGTTTAATCAATACTCCATTTGGCATTTTTGCTGAAAATATGATTCAATGTTATAACTACACACTAAACTAAAATATTACCTATAACATATCTTATGAGTCAACATTTATATATTGTAACTATTAGCTCACATACCTATCCAATGGTCGCTGCTGACGTTACCAAATCCACTCCTGTAATCAGTCCAGTTTCGGTTGAAGTTCACATAGTCACCTGTTCTTTTCTGTATGACAGTCCAGCCTCTGTCCATGTCAAAATCACACCAAACCTCACGAGAGAAATTCAGCCGTGGATATATCTTGAAGACACCAGGAGAAGTAACTCCATGAATAAAGTAATCATGACAATCTGTAAAGGTGACCAAAATCAAGTATTAAATGAGTTATTTCCTTACTAATTTATTTTCATTTTGCTAGAGCTGCGCTATTCTTTAAAATAATTACATTAACAATCTATCGTCACGCAGTCATATCAACTAAACTGGTTGCCACAAGTATACATTGCATTGCTGTCTCTTTCATTGGAAATTTTTGCAATGGCTTTTGCAAAATTGTCAAATAATTTACTGTAAGTGAATTAATAACCCATAAAAATCACAAATTGAGCTTTGGTATAGTTTCTACAATACATCTAAAGCTAACAAATTCTAAATTGTAATTTTGGCCACTGACAACATATGTCCAAATGTTTTAACGTATCCAAGTATTAACATTATAGCATACATTAAGCAAGTAAGACCCGTGATAATGTAACCAGGACAATCTGTGAGAACAATAAAAATCAAGTATTAAAGAAGGAACGCTTTCTCAAAGATTTTTTCATGTCGTTAGAGCTGCGCTATTTTTAAGACTGGTTCAGATTATATCGCCATACGTGGGTGTTTTCCTTTCGGCAATCGCTGCCAGTTATGTGATCCGTAAACCGAAGGTACCAACAGAGCAATGCGGATATGTCGGGAAACTTTGAAGCTGTCAAAATTTTTAGATATTTTCCAGAACATCGTAGACAACTTGCACAATGTGAACAATTTTTTGACTGCAATTTGCAGTAGTGAATAGCGTGACTTATTTCCATTTATGATGGTTGCTGTAGGACTAGTATATGGTTTAAGCACACAAAATCAAAAAAGTTTTTTACAAAAAATTAGAGCAAAAAATGAGAATACTATGTCAAGAAGTAATTGCTGAGTACTGAGGCAGATGGAGTTGTGATAATGTGAACATTGTTATCATCAGATCACCAAATTATTATAGCAACAACAAATTATAAACAAGACTATCTATTGCTATGCAACCATATCAACTAAACCGGCTGCCACAGGTAGCCCTTATAAATTGCATCAATGTCTTTTACTTTTGAAAATTTTACAATGGCTGCTCTAGAGTTTTTGAATGCGTTATTGTAAAAAGTTTAATAGTTATTAAAAATCAAGGGTTAAAATTGAGTTCTGGTATAGTTTCTACAACACATCTAAAACTACCAAGCTCTAAAGATTAATTTTGGCCATTGATAACTCATGTCCACATGTTTGAACGTGCCCAAATGTTAACATTATCACATGCAATAGCATTTATAGATCTCCATATTTTAATGTATAATACATGTAGTATCACTATTATATGAATGACTACATAAAAAATGTCTAAGTCACATAGCTTGTATTATGTCACAGAGCTTCTTTTCATGAAAAAAAAACGCTTTGGCTCACAGAACTATTTCTAGATATAAAAGGTCAAAATGGTCATTTATATTTTAGTGTGATTGTTTCTTTTTCTTCTAATTTATTCGAAAATAAGAAATTAAAGATAAAAAAAATGAATGTCAATCTTCCTGCGTGTGTGCATGTAGATGCGTCTGTTTGTGTGTGTGTGTGTGCGTGTGCCTGCGTGTGTGTGTTTGAGCGTGTTTGAGCGTGTTTGAGCGTGTTTGAGCGTGTTTGAGCGTGTTTGAGCGTGTTTGAGCGTGTTTGAGCGTGTTTGAGCGTGTTTGAGCGTGTTTGAGCGTGTTAGAGCGTGTTTGAGCGTGTTTGAGCGTGTTAGAGCGTGTTTGAGCGTGTTAGAGCGTGTTTGAGCGTGTTTGAGCGTGTTTGAGCGTGTTTGAGCGTGTTTGAGCGTGTTTGAGCGTGTTTGAGCGTGTTTGAGCGTGTTTGAGCGTGTTTGAGCGTGTTTGAGCGTGTTTGAGCGTGTTTGAGCGTGTTTGAGCGTGTTTGAGCGTGTTTGAGCGTGTTTGAGCGTGTTTGAGCGTGTTAGAGCGTGTTTGAGCGTGTTTGAGCGTGTTTGAGCGTGTTTGAGCGTGTTTGAGCGTGTTTGAGCGTGTTTGAGCATGTTTGAGTGTGTTTGAGCATGTTTGAGCGTGTTTGAGCGTGTTTGAGCGTGTTAGAGCGTGTTTGAGCGTGTTTGAGCGTGTTTGAGCGTGTTTGAGCATGTTTGAGCGTGTTTGAGCGTGTTTGAGCGTGTTTGAGCATGTTTGAGCGTGTTTGAGCGTGTTTGAGCGTGTTTGAGCATGTTTGAGTGTGTTTGAGCATGTTTGAGTGTGTTTGAGCGTGTTTGAGTGTGTTTGAGCGTGTTTGAGCGTGTTTGAGCGTGTTTGAGCGTTTTTGAGCGTGTTTGAGCGTGTTTGAATGTGTTTGGGCGTGTTTAAGCATGTTTGAGTGTGTTTGAGTATGTTTGAGTGTGTTTGAGCGTGTTTGAGCGTGTTAGGGCGTGTTTGAGCGTGTTTGAGTGTGTTTGAGCGTGTTTGAGCGTGTTTGAACATATGTTTGAGCGTGTTTGAGCGTGTTTGAGCGTGTTTGAGCGTGTTTGAGCGTGTTTGAGCATGTTTGAGTGTGTTTGAGCATGTTTGAGTGTGTTTGAGCGTGTTTGAGCGTGTTTGAGCGTGTTTGAGCGTGTTAGGGCGTCTTTGAGCATGTTTGAGCGTGTTTGAGCGTGTTTGAGCGTGTTTGAGCATGTTTGAGCGTGTTTGAGTGTGTTTGAGCGTTTTTGAGCGTGTTTGAGCGTGTTTGAATGTGTTTGGGCGTGTTTAAGCATGTTTGAGTGTGTTTGAGTATGTTTGAGTGTGTTTGAGCGTGTTTGAGCGTGTTAGGGCGTGTTTGAGCATGTTTGAGTGTGTTTGAGCGTGTTTGAGCGTGTTTGAACATATGTTTGAGCGGGTTTGAGTGTGTTTGAGCGTGTGTGTGTGTGTTTGAGCATGTTTGAGCGTGTTTGAGCGTGTTTGAGCGTGTTTGAGCATGTTTGAGTGTGTTTGAGCATGTTTGAGTGTGTTTGAGCGTGTTTGAGTGTGTTTGAGCGTGTTTGAGTGTGTTTGAGCGTGTTTGAGCGTGTTTGAGCATGTTTGAGCATGTTTGAGCATGTTTGAGTGTGTTTGAGTGTGTTTGAGAGTGTTTGAGCGTGTTTGAGCGTGTTTGAGCGTGTTTGAGTGTGTTTGAGCGTGTTTGAGCGTGTTTGAGTGTGTTTGAGCATGTTTGAGCGTGTTTGAGCATGTTTGAGTGTGTTTGAGCGTGTGTGTGTTTGAGTGTGTTTGAGCACGTTTGAGCGTGTTTGTGTGTGTTTGAGTGTGTTTGAGTGTGTTTGAGCGTGTTTGAGTGTGTTTGAGCATGTTTGAGCATGTTTGAGTGTGTTTGAGTGTGTTTGAGTGTGTTTGAGCGTGTTTGAGTGTGTTTGAGCGTGTTTGAGCGTGTTTGAGCATGTTTGAGCATGTTTGAGTGTGTTTGAGTGTGTTTGAGTGTGTTTGAGCGTGTTTGAGTGTGTTTGAGCGTGTTTGAGCGTGTTTGAGTGTGTTTGAGAGTGTTTGAACATGTTTGAGCATGTTTGAGCGTGTTTGAGCATGTTTGAGCATGTTTGAGCATGTTTGAGCGTGTTTGAGCGTGTTTGAGTGTGTTTGAGCATGCTTGAGCGTGTAAATGTGTTTGAGTGTGTTTGAGCATGTTTGAGCGTGTTTGAGTATGTTTGAGTGTGTTTGAGCATGCTTGAGCGTGTTTGAGTGTGTTTGAGCATGTTTGAGCGTGTTTGAGCGTGTTTGAGTGTGTTTGAGCGTGTTTGAGCGTGTTTGAGTGTGTTCGAGTATGTTTGAGCGTGTTTGAGCATGTTTGAGTGTGTTTGAGCATGTTTGAGCATGTTTGAGCGTGTTTGAGCGTGGTTGAGCGTGTTTGAGCGTGTTTGAGTGTGTTTGAGTGTGTTTGAGCATGTTTGAGTGTGTTTGAGCGTGTTTGAGCGTGTTTGAGCATGTTTGAGTGTGTTTGAGCATGTTTGAGCGTGTAAGTGTGCGCGTGCATGTGTGTACATATTGAATTCATTTTTGTGCTTTTCTCCGAAATTTCAACTGTCGGCCGCCTATTTTAGGTTGTTGTATTTATCAAAGTTGCTAAGTTTCATATAGCATTTTAGAACATTGAGTTTTTGCACACAGGTAGTTGTACATTTCACATAAAAATCGTAACCTGTCTAAAGATGTTAATCATTTTAAACATTAACATGTACGTGAAGCATAAAAAATGTTACTGTAGAAATATGGTGTGTGTATTTTATAAATAATGTATGATCAAAATCTATCTAGCTATTCATATCTTAAAGTTCATTTGTGTGTCTGTATGTATGTCTGCCTGTACTTTGGTATATATACATATATTTATTTATACATATATATATATATTTATATATATATATATATATATTTGTTTGTACACATATGTATATACATGTATATGCATGATGACAAGCGGTAAAAAGTATAATTCTTTTGTTGATAATAATAGTTAAAATAGACGGTAATTGATGATGCATTTGCATTTACCTCCTTTTGGAAAGATACCGTTTTGCTTGTCCGCATAAAAAAGTTAACTCTGGTTTTTATTTAAAGTTCTATTAGTGGTTTGTAAACAGTGTAAATTCTTTAAGAATGAAGATGTTGTAGTTTTTTTTGATAATATACAATTGGGTATGTGCTATTACTCTTTACTTCATGGTATGCCTATCTTTTGCTTACTTTCTATACATGCTTGTCTAGTTTTGTTAGATTCAGGGGGTAAACTATGCCTGGTAATTAATGTATGTTGTTTTGATGACTGTTCTGTCCAGAGCAAGCAAAACGCCCTATCTTGATTTTTGTAAACTGTTCATTACAAGCACAAACGCGTTTTAGTTGAGCGTGGCATCAGTATTAGCAGTATTTCAATTATTCTTACTGATTTATTATGGTAAGATATCCAAAAATCTTTACCAGAAAAATTTTTGTGTGAAAGTTTAAAATCAAAGGAGTTATTTTTCTTAGGACGGTTTGATTGCCTAAATTGACAATTTACTATGCTAGCACTGGGCAATCAAAACGCCCTATCATTGCAGATAGGGTATTTTGATTGTTTAATTAGACAGGTTTCTCATTGTTAGTTTGCCACAAAGCCATTTGCTATGACTGGATTATCAAGGAATTACAAGTTTCAATCCTGATATTAATTCAGTCAGCAAAAGGATAAATGTTGCAATTATTATTACTCATCCAGCCAACACACGGGTTAAAGCCCTGTAATAGCTATGTTTCAGCTTAAAAGTTAAGAGATGATCAAAGATCTAAGTCTCATTCAAACCTGATGTTATGAAATGAAAAGAGTAAGTAAAATAGTAGTTTTGATATGATCAAACGCTTTTATTGAAAATAATTTAAAACAAACTATTGAATGCAAAAATGTCAGTATTTTAAGAATGCAGAACCTTTCTATGGACATGTAATTAAAACAAAATCATCATCAAATCTTCGAGTCAGATTTTGGAAACTAGACTTTTGTCATTTAGAGATCATCTTGTCATATTAAATATATTATGATGAGGAAGATAGCAATAGGATTGAGCACCTAGAAGTGCACTAGCTTGTTAAAGCTGCCTTAGAAACAACCAAATACATCTGCTTCACCTTTGCTGCCCTTTGTTTATATGCTATGTGATTACATAATGCTGCTCATCATGCCCAACTTGGTGGATGTTCCGGCCAATCAAAATGCCCTATCTGCAGATTTTGCGTTTTGAGTGGCACTTTATGTGTGGTAAATGCGGATAGGGCGTTTGCACATAGTGAAAAGTGCTATTTCTGGTGGTCTCAAAAGTACAAAACTTCAGAACATGTTAGATCTCAACCTAACTTACATGTAAGCACAAAAATGAATTTTGAAAAAATAGTCAGATAGGGCATTTTGCTTGCTTAGGGCAATGTTGGGCTCACGCTCGTGCCCCTTTTTCCTGTTTGTATAATGTAGTTGTTTACAGTAGTTTGGCAGATTATTTATTACTTAAAAATGCTTTTGAAATGAGAAGTTGTTATCTATTTTTACAATTACAAAATTCCTGAGTTAATAGCTGCTGCTGCCTGCATCCAGAGAAGAACACACATTTGTATGAACTTAGATTACACTTTATGTTTTAAAGGTTTGAGAAAAAAATTGTATTGCAGAGTACAGAAGAAATTTACCACCAGGTGTTTTTTTCTGAAATCTTGCAGCAACGCTCCAATGCTGACCTGCTCCTGGGCAGATGTTTAACCTCAATACTGTAACTGCTTCCATTTATTATATACAATATTATTACTGTTATGTTATTGTTACTGCTATAATCGTGTTATAATGCTCTAGTATTGATAAAATTGCATTCACACATTTACCACGGTAACTAACAAAAAGGAAACAAGGTTATCCTCTGTCTATAGATCACTCTCTTGAAAATGATGTGACAATAACAGCAAAGCATGGACATGTAACCGAGACAATCATTTTCTAACAACACTGAAAGATATCAGGTCGTTTTTAAGCTATGCATTGCTACTTATTTTCTCTTCTATTGTCAGTACAGACTAACTAAACTATCAGTTATGTCTAGCATCTTCATAAACACAATAAAATAAAGACATTCAGCTAGTATTAGTGTACTCAATTTGTTCTTAAACTATTTACCTACTACAAAAAGGAATGCTAAAGGCACTTATGAAATTTCTTTGAGAAAATTACTACCAAGTATAGACTGACAACACCACTAATGATAAAGTATTTACTTTACTAATATGATTATGCGGACACTAAATTGTTTGCTCTGATGATATAGATAATAGAAAGTAACTCTTTTAATAACTAAATGTTATATATACAAAACGCACAACATCAAGCACATAGAACAACTTATTACATTTACAACTAATTCTGTATTCTTAGTAAACTAATTAATTTATTCATGTTAATAATCCGGTTGTAGAATACACTACCTCGGTCTTTTAAAGAAACTATTATTATGGATTTAAACGGAAATAGAGAAATGAATGAGTCTAAGAAAGTTGTACCATAAACTTTAGTTATATTGTAAACCATTTGCTAGTGTGTGTTTAGTAAACACAATGAGTAAACACAAAAGTTATTGTATTTGAGTTACATACTTTTTAGTTAACTCTTTCAACCAACATATAACCACTTTATTTAGTCGCAAATGAGCAGAACATTTAAAAAACAGTGAATGAAATTTCTTTGAGGATATGATTATATTTTAGTGTGCAATCAATATTCTACAACTTGGGCAAATTTGAAACCAAAAATCTTTAAACACAAAATTTGAAATATGTAGTGTATTTAAAATTGTGTAGTGTGACAATGGCACTCGTCGCCATTTAGTTTTTCCGCTGCCTCAATTAATAATCTAGGTTCTTGTCACCTTCATAACAGTTGATTTGTACTTGTCTGACCACTTCCTTCCATTTTCAGCTGGATCAGTTCCATAGTTACCATTGAAAGTTAGAGTAGCGCAGTCGTTGTACCACCATCCACCTTCAGAACATATTCAACATTTACAACATTGTATCAGTGTTATCTGCAGTATATCTTTTCAACTGGTACTTTTTAATTATATACATTTTGATTGCAACAAGGCTTGGATGTAAACATTCTTGGATTTAGAGGTTTAAGTAAAGCAATATTACTACTAATAGTGTGACTACTACTGTTACTGGGGCAAGTGAAATGACTACCTGGTCTGTCAGACTGGACGTGTTGCAAAATGCATCCCTTCTGGTTAATCTGACAGTTCCAGAAGAAACGTTTGATAAGTGTTAGGACCACCCAAGGTAGCTTATACAAAACTAGTCCTGGTGGTGTGTTTTTTACTAGAACGTGAGAAAACTACCAAACATTTCACTATATTGACAGAAACATGCCATTACTTTTACTACAGTTACTACTACAACTGAAACTTTTGTTACCACCACTACTTCTGATACCATTACTACTAATACTATTACTACTACTACTAATGCTACTATTACTACTACTACTACTGCAGCTGTTACTACTGCTACCACTAATACTGCTACTGCTCCTACAGCTGCTAGTGCTACTACTACTGCTTGTACTATAACTTACACTATTAATAGTATGTATTGCCAAAGTTTGTAGCAAAAACCGCTGGATCACTTCGACTAATTATTACTCTACTGTATGTGCTGGCCTGCGTGTTCTGTGTGTGAGTACGGGCGGAGCCTGAGGTTTTGAAATGTAATATAAGAGATTCTCATTCCTTGCATATTTAGATACTTTAGATTATATTTATACATTTAGTGATACTTGTGTTTCCACTTGTTGTGCTCACATACTTTTGTTCTCAAACATAAAGTGTACACTCACTGCAAGCATTTAAGTTTTGATGCAATTTTGAGGATGTTGGGGGCGATGCCGGTAACGTGCCTGGTTGCAATCAAGCAGAGCCATAGATTAGTCAAGACCTAGATTTATTTACTCTGGTGGCAGCAGTGAGATATCATATCCGATATTACACAGTAAATCCTACAGTGCTCAAGATAAAACTTTGCAGTCTGCTATAAAAGTAGCAGCCAAGAAGAATCCCAGACTAAGGAATAACTGCCTGAGACCCACGGCTCAGTAAATGAGTGAAGAATAAGCTTCTTGGGGAATGGCCAATGAACCTTGCAGAAAAAACATGTGAACTCTCCTGAATCAAATATCTTCTTGTCATTCAGGATGTGGGACTTTGAGGCCAGCTCAGATATATGACTTTGTGTCAAGTTAAACCTTGACCTTTGGGAAAGCCCAAACACTGAATGTCATCAAAAAAGGGGTAGACTTGGCTCATTTGGTTGGATCCTAAACTCTCCCTGAAACTTGGATAGGATTAGGTTGTGTCTGAAAAAAAGAATGCGGTTCAGTCTGATTGCTTGAGATGCTGAAACAACAAATCATGAACTTCAACCCCAGCACACTCTTAAAAAGCTTTTCAGTACAGACTTTTAGAGAATAGAGAATTTTTTTCAAGTTAGTTTCATATAATTGCCAATACCAACCTTTGGTATTGGCCAATTTTTGGTATTGAAAACTCTGCTACACTTCAGGGAAGCACTCAATGGCAAAGCAGACTACAGCAAAGCAGGCTAACCCAATAGAGTTGAGCCCTTATTCAATGCTTTGCAGGCTCAATTCCAACTTTTCCAAAGGCAAACCCAAATCCAGCCTTGCATTCCGAAGAGAGGCAGTCAGACCTAACAAGAGCATGCGGTTTAGGTGGAGCAGTTGGGTAGCATAGCTTATGCAGACTTGCCAGCTCCTTAACATTATGTAAGGACTAATAATAAATTTAGTTACTTTTTGAACTAACCATTGTAGAAGGGGCACACTATGGCTGATGCCATCGCTCACTCTTGCATATGTGTACAAGCCAAGAATACGTTTCTGTCTATCAAAACAGGTGATAGGCAGTCGACTGGGACTCGTCTCCAATAAGTGGAAAAAATGAGAAAAGTAGCTAAGAAGGTCAAGCATTGGTGAAGGCACCTCTCAACCAAGAGGCAGTCAAAAGCCACTAAAACTACAGCAATCTTCTGCTGGTTTTGGTGCTGGCGTCTGACGTAACTTCTCGAGCTAAAATAAGCTAGGTTCGGAAAATGACCAGGTGCTACAGAGTTAGGACCTACTAAGTGCTGCACTATAATTGCAACCCACTGCTTGCCAAACAGGCAAAACTTGAACCAACAGATTGACTAGATGGAGCAGGAAAACTCTCATCAGCATAGAAAAGCGTGGAGGTTCAGGATACATAATCACTAAAACTTCTTTCTACCATTTGAAAAACAGGGCGCAAACTAAGGCAAGATATCAAGTGTGTGACCCATTTTTCTAAAGAAATTAGTTTTTCGAGAGAAATTATTCTTGATATAGTTTTTTGAAAATCGAATTAGCCCTAGTACAGTGAAAACACAAAATAATCATGATTCATAGAGTTCAATTAATACGACATTTAGTGTGTGCAATCAACAAATAGATGTATACATTATATAGTAAAAGCCATGAATTGTAAGATCCTTCATAGACTCCTGGTTAGACTATTGGATATCAAACCTGCGATTGCCATCTTTGGAAGTTTACATCTAGCAGAGTGATAGCTTTTGTTTCCTAAATTTTAACAGCTATAGCTAGACATACCAAAGTACACACATGCAGACATACAAGCAAACTTTGAGACTTATACATGGGCATGTCCGTAAATAGTAATTTGACATTTAGAGTTATTTGATGCCAACTACACATGCACATTTACTCCCATTATTAAATTCTTTAAATTAATTACTGCAGTATTTTTTGTGACTTTTAGATAATATAAAATTTACTGCTTTCAAAATAGTAGTTCCGGAGTTCTGAAGTGCAGCTTGCGTAAATGATTGGGACATTTGTGATGTCCAATGACTGCATGACTGTGATGTCACGCATGCTGCACTTCATAGCTTCAGAACTACTATTTTGAAAGCAGTAAATTTTATATTAACTGAAAGTCATGGAAATACTGCATCAATTAATTCAAAGAAATTTATAATGGAAGTAAATGTGCATGTGTAGTTGGCATCGAATAATGCTAAATGTCAAATTTCATTTACGAACACGCCCACATATAGATTATTGAATGATAGTTAGCTCACTAGATAACTGACTACTTAATTCAATCTTTCAATTGATGTTCATCTTAAACTTACACAACTTCCAGTTAATCAGCTTATTTATTTGCTGAGTAACCACAAAAGAAGATTACAAAAAAAATATTTTCAGAAGCCGTCCCAGCACAAAATGAAATTGAAAATGTTGGAGGAAGCGAGACACCTTGCAAATGCAAAGTAATCCTTCTGTAACGGTCAAAATAATAAACCTAGGGCAAAAGGGGCTCAATTAAAACCTACTAGGTGCCTCTACCAACAGAGAGGTAAGCTAGGGGTGAATCGAGGGTGGTTGCTCCAAAATCGGCAGAGCTGGTGATACAGTAGTCAAGGCACCCTACCAGCACGAGGCTGAACGGAAGCTGAAGCGATCTAAGCAATCAATTATCATTGATGGAGTTGTTGCTCTAACGCAGCCAACTCAACTTTCGATTAATGGTAATTATCAGAAAATAACTGCAAGATACCTACAACTGCTATTACCTTTGTAATTGCGTGCACAATTGCCACCATACATATCGTTATCACTGTCAAAAGTGGTAAACTTCTGTCCATCAAAATTCTCCATGTTCTCTTTCGCAAGACTACCGCTGTGGATGCTGTTTTCTATCTGTATAACAGTTCAATTTAATAACTCTTTACTTTAGCTGAGCTTATATCCAACTGATCCAATTATGCACATTTATTTCTACACAGAAAACAATTTTATTCTTATGTAATGCAATCAAATAACTACTAAATAATTCAACAAAGAAAAGTTTAAGAGAATGTTTTTTCTCTTTTGATGAGCCAATTTTCTCTAAGCTAATATATGTAAGCAAGCAGATGAAGTAAAAGCTTTTTGATAAGATGTGTATACCTTTAATTTTATGTACATAGGACAGACAGCTAATCTCATCATACACAGGGTACATAATAGGCTTATCATATATTGGCAAGTAAGTATGTAATTGTGTAGAAAATGTTTCACACAAATATATGCACTTACATGAAGTCTATATTGATTAGCTTCATCATCAATAACAAAATTAGACCAGATTCCAATAGTGTTTCTCCCATTGTTTAACTGAACTGTTATCAGCAGCCTATTATTAACTTGTGTTAGAATGTGTAGCACTTCATTTCCTGTCAAATATAAAGCATTATTTTAATAGGATTCACAAGATTTTCATTACCTAAATTTAATAATCTACATTTGAATTATATTTTTATACAAATCAAAGATATATAAAAATTTATTGAAATGTTTCATTTATTTATGATAAAATATTGTAAAGGAAGCTGCCTTTTTCCTTTTACTGTTCCACAAGAATTAAATTCACAGTGTGCAAGGCGATAAGAAATTTATATTTAGTAATACATAAGCATTCAAATAATTTAATGTGTGTGTGCACAATAAACAGCATGCAAGAGACCATCAGGGATCTCTACTTTCCTTGATTAATGTAAGCTCAATAAATATGCCCCAAGCTCTGCCTCTCTCATGCTCAGCTAATCATGTGTATGGGATTTGGCTTCAATATATAAGTTCTAATGTGGCTAGTTTAGCAGAGCCGAGTGTAGTCATGATAGCCAAACTAACTTTACACTTAAACAGCTGAGATGGCCACAGCCATACAGAGTCGGTCTTGTTAGCTGAGCTGGCTAACAAGACGAAGACTGCATGGCTCTTTCAATTGTTTGGCTAATTGCACTGACCACTAATTGTTGAATTCTTTGCCAGAACACTCGGTGTTAATGACTAGCTGGCTTCCATCAGAGTATTTTGTTTTTGAAGTGCAATTTTAGTTTATATGTTTGTGTTTTAGTCAACAAAGTCTTAGTTTTCTACTTCCAGCTACAAAGAACTCTTCAACACACACTGAAAGGATTGCTACATTCTATTGCTTACCTGTTCTTTCTACTAAGTTGTAATTTAGTAGTTTAAAAAAAAAGAATAGATAACATGTGTATGTTGTCACAACGTATATTGCTAATATATTAGATATAATGCTATTAATAAAAAAGTAGGAATATATCTTGCCAAGATGAATGCCTGGCGTGGCTCGGGTATCAAGAAAGTCTTTCGACTGAACATTTATTTTTATTTAACATATACAACATTTTCTATTCTAACTTTTAAACTTCATATAATGGGAAAAGTTGTATTGTGCAGTTTAAAAGAATTAAGAAAAAAAAAACAATTGGAAGGGCTTTCAGAAGTTTGTTTCAAACAACTGTAACTTTTATATTTCATATCATAAAATAGGTGTTTCATTAAAATAAATTAGGAGAAGAAATAAAACTGTAAAGGTGCCTAAATGTTAATGTGAAACCATTAGCAAGTGTTTGATAAATATAGTCTGTTTTGCTATGACTATAATGCAAAATTATTTATTGTTCAATTATACGATTTTAGTTTGTTTCAGTGTTGGCATCAAAAGGCAAAAATATTGTATAAACATATAGAATGGTATAAAAACTCATAGTCATTATCTAAGACAATCACTGCCCGATAAAAACTCTCAAAAACAACATCAATAAAAATAGTAATAAAACAATATGTTAACCTTAATAATTATAGTTACCTACAATTACTTTAGTGTGTTCAGTATTTACGATTCGCAAGAAAATTTAACATTTCAATGTACTACGAGTAAAGTTCTTACCTTCAAGACAGACATGTAAGATAAACTCTGAATCTAACTTACATGAACTTAGCTTACTGAAAACATACTTGAAGGAAGGTTTAGCATGTATTTTAGTACACTGTTAAGCAAAATTTTATTCCTTTGCGAAGCCATTTTTATCATGGAGGATTTTAGTTGAAGATGAAATAAGATACAATTGTCAAATTTTAATTTCAAGAGGAATTGTTCTTTGTAACGTTTTGTGGGAAACAAATTAGCCCTAGTACAGCGAGGACTAAAAATCATGGTGTTTCATAGAGTTCATAGAGTTTAATCAATACTCCATTTAGCATTTTAGCTGAAAATATGATTCAATGTTATAACTACACACTATATCTAAAATATTACCTAAAACATATCTTATGAGTCAACATTTATATGTTGTAACTATTAGCTCACATACCTATCCAATGGTCGCTGCTGACGTTACCAAATCCACTCCTGTAATCAGTCCAGTTTCGGTTGAAGTTCACATAGTCACCTGTTCTTCTCTGTATGACAGTCCAGCCTCTGTCCATTTTAAAATCACACCAAACCTCACGAGAAAGATTCACTCGTGGATATATCTTGTAGACACCAGGAGAAGTAATTCCATGAATAAAGTGATCATGACAATCTGTAAAGGTGACCAAAATCAAGTATTAAATGAGTTATTTCCTTACTGACTTATTTTCATTTTGCTAGAACTGCACTATTCTTTAAAATAATTACATTGACAATCTATCGTCACGCAGTCATATCAACTAAACTGGTTGCCACAAGTATACATTGCATTGCTGTCTCTTTCATTGGAAATTTTTTGCAATGGTTTTTGTAAAAATTTTAAATAATTTAATGTAAATGAATTAATAACCCTTAAAATCCACAAATTGAGCTTTGGTATAGTTTCTACAATACATCTAAAGCTACCAAATTCTAAAGTGTCATTTTGGCCATTGACATCGTATGTCCAAATGTTTTAACGTATCCAAGTATTAACATTATAGCGTACATTAAGTAAGTAAGACCCGTGATAATGTAACCATGACAATCTGTGAGAACAACAAAAATCAAGTATTAAGGAAGGAATATTTTCTCAAAGATTTTTTCATGATGTTAGAACTGCGCTATTTTTAAGACTGGTTCAAATTACATTGCCATACGTGGGTGTTTTCCTTTCGGTGATCGCTGCAGGTTATGTGATCCGTAAACCAAAGGTATCGACAAAGCAATGCGGATATGTCGGGAAACTTTGAAGCTGTCAAAATTTTTAGATATTTTCCAGAACATCGTAGACAACTTGCACAATGTGAACAATTTTTGTGACCGCAATCCGCAGTAGTGAATAGCGTGAACTATTTCCATTTATGATGGTTGCTGTAGGACTAGTATATGATTTAGGCACACAAAATCAAAAAAGTTTTTTACGAAAAGTTAGAGCAAAAATGAGAATACTATGTCAAGTAGTAATTGCTGAGTATTGAGGCAGATGGGGTTGTGATAGTGTGAACATTGTTATCATTGAGATCACCAAAGTATTGTAGCAATAACGCAGATATATGGCTCTATAGTGTGACCGGGTTTAAAACAAATTATAAACAAGACTATCTATCGCTATGCAACCATATCAACTAAACCGGCTGCCACAGGTAGCCCTTATAAATTGCATCAATGTCTTTTACTTTTGAAAATTTTACAATGGCTGCTCTAGAGTTTTCGAATGCGTTATTGTAAAAAGTTTAATAATTATTAAAAATCAAGGGTTAAAATTGAGTTCTGGTATAGTTTCTACAACACATCTAAAACTACCAAGCTCTAAAGATTAATTTTGGCCATTGATAACTCATGTCCACATGTTTGAACGTGCCCAAATGTTAACATTATCACATACAATAGCATTTATAGATCTCCACATTTTAGTGTATAATAGTATCACTATTATATGAATGACTACATAAAAAATGTCTAAGTCACATAGCTTGTATTATATCACAGAGCTTCTTTTCATGAAAAAAACGCTTTGGCTCACAGAACTATTTCTAGATATAAAAGGTCAAAATGGTCATTTATATTTTAGTGTGATTGTTTCTTTTTTTTTAAATTATTCAAAAATAAGAAATTAAAGATAAAAAAAATGAATGTCAATCTTCCTGTGTGTGTGTGCATGTAGATGCGTCTGTTCGTGTGTGTGTGTGTGTTTGAGCGTGTTTGAGCGTGTTTGAGCGTGTTTGAGCGTGTTTGAGCGTGTTTGAGCGTGTTTGAGCGTGTTTGAGCGTGTTTGAGCGTGTTTGAGCGTGTTTGAGCGTGTTTGAGCGTGTTTGAGCGTGTTTGAGCGTGTTTGAGCATGTTTGAGCGTGTAAGTGTGCGCGTGCATGTGTGTACAAATTGAATTCATTTTTGTGCTTTTCTCCGAAATTTCAACTGTCGGCCGCCTATCTTAGGTTGTTGTATTTATCAAAGTTGCTAAGTATCATATAGCATTTTAGAACATTGAGCTTTTGCACACAGGTAGTTGTACATTTCACATAAAAATCGTAACCTGTCTAAAGATGTTAATCATTTTAAACTAGGATATTATTTTGTCACCACGCTTTTCCTTAGTGTCTAGCGTGTGCGTAACTATAACATTGTAAAACAGGAAAGCTCTCCCAAACCAGCAAATTTTCAGGTCCTTAGTATCTGGTATTATTCTATTATTCTATTTATCGAATAATCCCTATTCAAGCTAACATGAAATTATACGTGGTATATACTGTAGCTGCACATAACAAATACATGTTGTGATAAAAGAAATCTATGTAATGCAGTAAATGTGTAACCGGTATAAAAATGAAAGTAGTATAATTGTTGATAAATAAACTTACCTGCACGAAGGTTGATGAGCTCTACAAAAATTAAAAGCTAGGTAAGTTCAGGCCATCAGAGAACTCTAGCGAGCGCTCAAAAAGATTTGGAACAGGTTTTTGTCATAGAAAAGTTAAAAACTTTTTCTAGACATGTCAACAGGTTGATTAGACAACAAACAGTTAGATCAAAGTTCAAACTTGATAAATGGAGATGCAATCTTATTAATTATCAGCATAGAATTGCCAGGCTAACACGAAATGAGATTTTAAAAGTGATTGCCATGAGTAAACAACTCTTTACTCAAACCTCATCTTCTGTTCATATGCAAATGGAAGAGTGCTATTCAATCATTTTATTCTTTTAATTCTAATAAACCAAATCAATTCCATTATCAAATGCATTATAATATACATATTAGATGATTATAAATATAGTAATCAATATTAATAATGAAATGAAATCGGCAAAAACTAATAATTTCTGATCTAATTTATAACATCAGAAGAAGCAAGTGATAAACTCCTGAACCGCTAGTAACTATTTGATATATTTAACCCTAATTTAGGTGCTCACTCTTTAAGCAATCAGTGTCAGTCAGTATTCAACAATCAATAGCAAGTGTGTGGGATGCTCTGAAATAGGTATATAGCTGATGCCGGGAGCAATTGTATATCAGATTGTAAGTTAATAGAGTGGTAGGTCCTAAGACTAAACCACGTTTACAGCAATAACTAAAATACAAACATCATTCTGTAGCTATATCAGCTGTCAGTTTTAGTAAAAAGTTATATCAGCCAACTTTGAATTTGTGAGTGAGTTACAATAATTGCAATAGTCATTATGTTGTATTCATTTTAACTGATACCAAGCAATGAATGTTCTAGAAATGAAGACTCAATTTTCCAATCCAGTTATTTTCATATTTTGTCAAATCCCATTTATTTGCTCTGATAAAATAGTTTAGCCGCAAGTTCTAGAATGAATCACTTTTTTTATCTCATCACAAGTTATTTCCAATTTAAAATGTGTTAGATATATAGGCTTGATTCTAAATCTAGTCATTTTCACCGTGACTTTCAATGCAAAGTTTGTAATC
The DNA here is from genome assembly GCF_963576615.1 of Watersipora subatra. Taxonomy (NCBI): domain Eukaryota; kingdom Metazoa; phylum Bryozoa; class Gymnolaemata; order Cheilostomatida; family Watersiporidae; genus Watersipora; species Watersipora subatra. The sequence goes on from NC_088709.1 coordinate 58,784,170, forward strand.
TCCAGCAATTCATTCTTTCATTGGTAAAAAATTAATAAGTTTTAATTCTGTAGCTTTTTTACTATAAGATTTTGCTCATTTTGACACCATTAAACAATGCTGAACATTTTCATTGCAGAGCTTTAATTTAAGTTAGTTAATAATCAGAAAATATTATGCACAACAATCAATGCATTTGACAGACAAAAGCAATATTTATTGTTTTCTAGTTTCATGAATCTTACGGCAAAAAACCGTAATCATTTTTTCAGCTAGATCAGAATCTAAACACTCTAGCTTTACAGCATAAAATACAACTATCAAAAACATGTAAGCCTTTTTCTTAAGAAATAGGAAAGCAAAAATGCGCTTAGGTGCCTGTTTGCATTTTCTCTCTTTAACTATCTGAGACTGGATACTAAAACGTGGAAACCATGATATTATGTCATGAATTCAAAGAAAAAAATTACCTGATTTGCTCTTTTTTGGCAAAAGGATAACCCGATATCTTAAATTTGCTATGACAAAACTTTGAATGAATTTGTTCCCTCTGTGACCCCTGGTTAATGTTTGTGTATAGCTACTAAGATGAACCATTATAAAGGCTCAGAGGCAAAATGAAAATATACGTGATTCAAGTGGCATGTATAAAAGTTAACTGTCTAATGGAATTCTATCTAAAGCTTGCTAACTTCGCAAATCAGCAGGTCACGCCTAGCACTTTTATATAACCTTTAGTCGAGATACCACAAATTTAACACACAAAGCTAACTTCAAAAATTCGCAGCTGTAAAATTAATTGTATTATACATCATTTGAATGAGGACAAAATTATCTATTAGTTGTTGCTGATAATTTTAATCTTACAATAATAACTTTTTCAAAGCTCAATTTAGCACACAAAACATACATAATTTTGCAGTTAACTCAAATTCTGATAGGTTTTGTATCTGCAAACCGTTTCTGGTTTGTGTTTCTAGACAAATTATATGCTTGGATGTTTGCGTAAAAACGTTAAGGGCCACTTCTAAACGGGCAACAGATATAACAGCATTGTGGATGCCAGCAATAATTATTTGAAAACTGTACGTGGAAGCCTTCCTTAAACCGTCTGTCTTACATTTGCACAATGGCTTTATCAACTCAAATTGAAATGCTGGAGCAATTGCAATTGAAAACTTATATAAAAAGTTTAGGGCATATATTGCAATACAATTTCATTACAAAAAATACAAAGAAGAGAAACGTACAAATCAGAGTCAGAATTGTAAGTACAAAAAATTGTTTTTATTCCACAGTTTATTCTTTTACTTGCGAATACACAATTGAAATAAAAATGAAATATTAAAAACCATACAGTTTACAAGCATCAGTCATTTAGGGTGTTACATCAGTATTTGTATTGCATTGTTGGCAGAAATTGTAATTAAATTAATAATTACATGGTAGTTTAAAATTGTATCAATATGAAAATAATTAATTTGGAGTTTGTCAACTTGCATTAATAATTGAAATAACAAACATTTTTCTGTTTAAATTCATTTGAGCTTTAAGCTACCAAAGTAATTTGAAGATTAATTGTGTTAATAATTAAATGAACAAACCAACTGTAGTATAATCAAAATTAAGCATTAATTAATAAATTGGTCTTACAAATAAATTTTATAATAATTTAAATTTTTAAATAAAGTTTGCATAAAAATGCAAGAAACTATTAAAGTATTTGTCAAAATAATTGCATTAATTATTGAAATATATAATTTCTGTAAAAACTAAACGATGCATAATATTACCAAATTACTACAAACTAATTTAAAACTACTTTTATGAATATGTCAGCTCCCCAGTTTATCACAAAGCTGCCACTTTCGCTGCCAAACCAGCTTTGGCAAATTTATAAAATTGCACAGACTCATTACGTCACTCGCTACCGAGTTTACTCAGTTGACTACGTTGTTTGGTATGGCTGGTAATCTATAAGGAACCTTCATACATTCCTCGCTTTAATCTCATAATTCTTTTGTATGCTACCTTCTTCTCGGATTCACCAGTTGTTCACATTAAAGAAATTGTAGTTTTTTTCTCAGCTTTGGATCAAGTGCTTTGATTTGCTTAAAGGAGACTCTGAGCCTCTCATTTTTTACTATATCCTCTCTGCTGAACGCTATCTCCACACACTTGCGCCTGCCTTGACATGATTATGTATTCAAGCTTGTTTGCACAATCATCTCACAAAGTACTTTTAACATCTTACGGGTTGGCTGACACACCTTGAGGTCATCAACATACAGACTTTGTGTCATTTTAATGTTTTATTAATCAGGTAGTCTCACCATGTAACCTTTAGTGTCATCTACATCTAGTACCATCGCTATCGGTACCTCTGTCAAACTAAATCCAACAGGTGAAAACCCATCTCATTGAAGGAAAGCTCTCCGGACACGTTTTTATTTGCTTCTCTATTGTTTACCATTTCTTATCACTTCTAGTCTTGTTTTTCACTGTTCCATCACTGAGCTTCAAACGTTGATCAAATCATTTGGTCACTGCACCTATCTGTAAAACTAAATAGAACAAACCACATTGCACTTTGTTCTATTCTTTTTGGCAGTTATAGTAAGCTCCTGCCAAATTCTGCTTTTGACCGCGCACTTCTCCATTTATAGATACATTGATAATAGGTTGATCAGCTGTTCTCTGTACATTACTGCACTCCTCCATTTGATTCTTATTCCACTGCATTCTGTTTTGTGTGCTCTTTTACGCACATTTGCAGAACCAATGTGAATAATTTTTTACTATGTATTTAGAAAGGCAATTGATTAATAATCTGTCTCATTTGCCAGATTATCTGTCTTTGACAGTAGCACAGTTCATCCTATTATCAACCAGTCTGGTATTGTAGAGTCTTTCGTCTAATTATATATAGACTGGCACATTAGCCTCCGCATTTATGTAAATAATCTTCCACCAGTAGTTTAGAAATCTATCACTTCCGTGAGCTGTCAAGTTTTTCTTTTCTTGATTGGTCACTTCCTTGATAACTGCTTCAGCAACGCTGAATTTATGAAATTCTTTATTTTGTCATATATCTTACATCCCACTTTGCTTAATCATTTAATTTAGCCAATTACTTTGCATCTTCTTAGATTCTAGCAAAATACTCTAAAATTGTTTCATTATTGTCATATTTGCACTAGTTACAGTTTTTTATGGGTACTTCCGTAAAAAAATTGTCTCTCTTTTCAAACACAGATACATCTATTATATTATCATTTCTGTGTAACATCACATTTAGCTGCTCCCTTTTACAACTTATCTCATCTATGCATCAATTCTTTTGTTTATTATTTTTCCTAGTTTATCTATTTAAATAATAAATGTTGTTTGAAACTTATTTGAAGACCGAATGAGTTTTTGTTTGAATTTCAAAATACACTCAATTTACCTTTAGGTTCACAGACTCATTTGAAAACATGAAATATATAAAGTAATTAGGTTTACCTTCTAAAGACTTCAACTCAGCTCTTTGCTCTACAAAAATAAATGAACACATGTACTTTATTGTTCCTCTTAAATAAATGCTACCTTGATGAACCTTCACAATTACATGTACATGTAAAACTTTTATGATTTTCTGTTGTATTATGTCTATGGTTTATTTCTGTGTCCTGCTACTATTTAGAATAAGTTGAAGAAATATCTTACCAAACAAGAAACTATTTAAATTTTATCAGGCAATTTTGGCAGCTTTTTCAAATGTGTAAGTAGAGTAAAAAATAAATATACATAATTTTCAAATCTTTCGATTTTTTGTACAACGTTTAACAAAGTGAACAAACATAAATCTTTCCATCGGTAAGAAAAATGCTTAGTGACTTTGTGGATTAAAATAAGTCAAACCGAAGAGCTCAAGAGCGGTACCTCTTTGATAAGCTAACCTATTTATCACCTTTACCATTTTCCAATCATTATCTTTTAATATTAAACAAATGCTTCCTAAATTTATACAATTTACTTTATATAAATATGTAATATGTCAGGTTAAACAGGTCAACATGTAATGCATTGCTGTTGAATAATAACTCTTGCTATATATTACATCTTCAACTACCTGATGCAGCACACATCTAACCTAATGCAGCACACAAAGTGCATACAATCAAGTTTTAATGACATTAGGCAAAAATTTATTTTAATGCTGTTATAGGATAACTCATAGCACAATGCACCTACAACATACTCACAATTAGAACATGATTTATCATTATAACGAAGTATAAACTATTTTATATTTTATTACATAACACCATATCATGTATCACATATCATGCATCATATATTACATATTACGTATCATTCACACATATCATATATCACCTGTCAAATAATATTCATTCCATATTATATATACTAAAAAATTACCTGTCATACAGCCCAAGCCCAAAGTGATATTGGAACAAAGAAAGGGTACTGATGGTTGAGACATGCAATATTAGCAGTCAAATGGCACTGCAGTGCAATAGAATAACTGGAATGGTAGTTGTAATCTACTGGGTGTGGGTGTTATTATATACAACAAACAGCAATAATGAAAGGAAAATATTATATGTTTATATCTCTCCCCTGCAATAGGAGAAATGCAATATTAGAAGTAAAATGCACTGATATTGTTAGAATAATCAATACTATTAATGTAGTAATACAGTAATAATAGAAAACCAATGCACAATTCCGTTTACATTTCAAAACGTCATAGCTAACAATATCAATAAGTTGGGATATGTATATAGATTTTTAGAAAATCTATTTAACAAAACTATTTAGAAAAAATAATAACAGTAACATATTGCCCATCATCGATGTTGTTAGCGTGACTATAACACTTCAATAGTCATCAAAACTTATAATTAAATATTGTAGTAATCTTATAAGAATCGTTAGAAAAAAATATCATCGTCATATTCTTTACTTTCACTGCTTTGGACATCAGTTAGAATACCAAAACACTCAAAAGTGTCCAAAATTTCAGTTACTTTAAAATTGGCAAAAAAGAAATGGTTATATTTCATTACTTCTACGTTAATTACAGAAACTTTTGGCAATGTGACAATGCAATAGGCTGGTAAAAAGTGCACATTATTTTTTTGTAAAATGTGCACAACTTAATGGTTCTATTCTCTGTTGCTCGGTGTTTCGTTTGCCAGTCTTAATTTTGATAAAAATAGAGCTTCGCAAGTTTTAATAACAATTTCCATCCAAATTAATTGGTCTATTTGTGTATAATCCGATCAGATTGGTAAGTTTTCAGATATTGTCGACAATTTACAAAGACTTGTTAACATACTTAAATAGGTTTTTATGCGTTTTGTATCGTTATTATACTTAAACGACTCCGTTGAAAAATGGTTAAATTTGTTGATGAGATTTTGGTACAAGGGTTTGCGACGTTATTGATGAATAATTTTTGTGAGTTGTGTGTACACGCATTTATCATGAAACTCTCAAGCAATCGCTCCGCTCGTGTTTGGTCGTGAGAAAAGAACTTCATACATCCTTCATATTTAATATCTTGAAAATTTAAAACATATAGCATTAGAGTTTAAACAGTATGTAAACTGCAGACCTGCTAATATAGCTCTGACTTCTGTTTCTGTCTTTTTCATTGTACTCAGCTGCTTCATGTATTCTGACAGATAAAGTAAAGTGTATGTCAAGTATATGTGTCAAGTAAATGCAATTCATTGCAGTATTTTGTAAGCTATTATAAAAAATTGTGCAATATAATGTAGCTTTATTTTTGCTGGAAAAACCTAAGTGTTAAAAAATTTCAGCTTGAAATCTTAATTTTTCATTGCAAAGAATATCAAACAACCCTAAAAGTGTGAAACAAAATTTGAGCCGGTATGAGTTTGATTGAACGTTCCGAAGAGATAATGACTCCATCAAAAATACACGTAAATATATTTCATTCATCCACTCAGCTTGGTTATTTGGATACTTATTGTTCACAAATTATTTGCTCAGTATTTATACATTGTAAAACTTGACAACAAAGAATAAATTTTGTGGTAAAAATTATTTGGCCAAAATGTCAATTCCAATTAAGCACATTTAGGTCATTTAGCACATTTAGGTTTAAGCACATTTATTAGCCTAGATGAGTTTAGCTAGGCTAATATCTATTATATTACAAAGTTTAATGTATTGTGGCATAACCGCTGAAAATATAAATAGACAGCAGAATTCAGCATGAGTAAATTTTCTGATTTGAAAAATCCTACAAGAAGATAGTATTTAGTTACTTTCATGCATTTCCTAAATTTTGTTGTTAAAAATGTTTTACCGAAATTAATTTATTCATTTGAACACCGGCAGTTGTTTTCATAAAACCATTTTAATTTCGATTTATTCTTTCGTAGGCATATACTTATGTGTCAGAGTTAAACAACAAAAAACAATTATTCTTTGAACTCCTAATAGCCATCACCTAAACCCCATTTTAATGGCACTAAACAGTTTCAATAACTCAATGTGCTCAATAGAAAATAGCCATCTGAGGAACTCAAAAAATCCAATCTTCACTTACGACTACTAAACTCAGTATAACTTAATCTTGTGTGAACGCCCGCGCACACACACACTCTCTCTCTCGAACTGAATGGGCAGTAGTATTTTTGTTGCACAGCCATCGCACATTTGCAAATGCATCCAACACTTTGTTTGCTTATCATAATACTTTTAGTCTTTACAAACTCTATTTAAGCACTATCACTAAACTTACTCTGCTTTTCACTCTAAAAGTGACGTAGGAAAATGTTCATAACTAACTGAAGAAATCGGTATTACTAAGGAGAGCTAGGCAAGCCTTACAAGCTAGTCATTGCTGAGTTCAATCAGAATGTAACAGATGCATTTTAAATTCTGATAGAAATTTTCTTAAGTTACAGAGCATTTCAATATCTTAAAACTTCATAAAGAAGCCATGGTTGTTTTTTGAACCATTGTCAAAAAAGTATTTCCACAAGTAATTAACCTTGATGAAAAACTAACTGCAGCTTGCAACATGTAATCGTGACTAATTGCAATGTCTGCGACTTTACTAGCCATTGCATAGCAAGTTTTATCATCAGGTTCATTTAATTTAAACTTTGTTCAACTGAATAGGGGTGCATTTAGTTGATCAGATAATTTTCAACCAGAAGGTTCCATTAACTATTTGAAATAACAACAAGTAATTAAGTTATGAACTATCTTCACTAACCTTTCTGTACCTCTAAAATTTGTGACATTTGATTATTGACTTCTGTGTTGGCTGCTTTTATATCTGCAAGAAAACAACAATTTTCCAGAATTCAATTTGGAAAACAATGAGCGTTAGCATACAAGGTCAATATTTTATTGCCAATATTGGACTCTCCTTACAGATTAACTTGTATGCATAATTAATTATTGGCAAATATGAAGTTGTCATCAGCCATCTCTTACAACGATGACACATTCACATGTATGCAAAGCTTAACAACAAATGTTATTATTGGAATATGGTGCATTTTCGTATAAAATAATTTAATACCAACATCTATCTAGCTATACACATCTTAAAGTTTGTGTGTATGTTTGTATGTACTTCGGTATGTTCAGCAAATGCTATTATAGTTTTGAAATTAAAATTCCGTCTCATTCTGGATTGAAACTCATGGTTTTGCAACCAAAAGTTTTAGATCACGCATTTGACCACTGTGTTATGCATCCTTAGCATTCCATCACTCCTATCACACAACATACACTTCTCTCAATAGCACCCGCTACATTACGTAATAATTAAAACTTTATGAATTGTATTAACTCTTTGAAACAGAATGCTTTTTTTGTGTTTTTCGTGAAGTTCTATTTCCGGTTTTATCGTGAGCCTCAATTGCTAAATCAGTTAGGGCAAATCCTTTTCACGCGAACAATTGTATTATCTTGACTGGGAATGGCCTATACATTCTCTTCAATCTATCAGACAAAGTACCGGACAAAGACAGTCCGATATCTCATTTTTACATTTGTACCAGCATTGAGAAGCACGGGTATCATCATATTTAAAGTTTTGATTAATAGCTTTTACTGAAACAATAACCTTTTTTTATAAACACACTTCTATGCACGGATTGTTAGTATTAATTCATCATATTCAGGATTTTTATTTTGGTGTTTTTTCAGTTTTTATTAATTTTATCGTTACAAAATCATCATTTATTGTAATCATAGCAAAGCCGACTTAATTTAGCTACTACTTGTTGACTATTTATTATCTACATTTAAAACTCTCATAGTGGTTTTATTAAGTTTCTTGATTTTTTTGACCTGCACAATACGTTTTTCTCATAATATGAAATTTGAAAGACGCAGTTGTTTGACAAAATGTGATATTTTTTACAGTTGTTTTACTTTTTTTGGTAATTTATTTAAACTGCACAAAACACTTTTCTCATCATAAGAAGTTTGAAACTTAGAATGGTAACTGTTGTTATATGTTGACTGAAAACTAATTTTCTGTGCAAAAAGTTGTATTACTCAGGGAAAGCCAAGCATCGAGCTAGTATATATATAAACTTCAACAATATTCTGTCAGTCTGTTTGTTCACGACTCTGGTTGTAGCAATAAAGCTTTAGGAATTGAAAATTTGTTTTGAACTCGAAACGTCCAGTTGCGCAAAATGGTATTTATCAGTACAATTTGCTGTATATCTGGCTACTGAAGGAATTGTGCAAATACTTGTTAAACTGTCAATTTTTTATGATTTTATGTTTAGCTCTTTAGTTAGCATCATGCGTGAAGCTATAAAAATGTGTTGGCTCACAAGTTCAACTAAACTCCTAATTAGTTAGAGCTCAGCAGGCGATAAAATAGGAACTATACATAAATAAACACTATACACAGAAATAAACGCTGTACACAGAAATAAACACAGTGCACAGAAATGAATACTGTACACAGAAAAGAACAAATACTTTCATTTAGGAGTTAGAATGGTAAATTTTGTACATCTTGATTGAAAATGTATTTTCTGTGCAAAAGCAATTTTGTTATCCATGCAACAGACGTCTTTCAGCGAGTGTTTCAATATAGTAATATTATATTGAAATCTTATTATAATCCAACAGTCATATTATGACTGTTGGATTTTGATGGTGTGTAGCCAGGTCTGTAAGTTTTTGAAAACCAAATGTTTTATCAATTTTACCAAAACATATCATGATGATTTTGCAACATTTTTCCTGCAATTACCACATTACAGAAAAATATTTTAAATACAAAAATGATAATGAACAATACCTGTGGTAGTTCATTTGAGACGTCGTTAAATAAAAAACATGTTGGTCATTTCACATACATAGGCATTCAGTTAATAATCTTATAAAAAGGTTTTTCATAAAAATGAAATCATTTTTAGCTAATTCTATTGTATAAAGTATACGATAAACTTATATAGAAAAAATTACGAACTTTTCAATATCCTAACACAAGCAGTCACAAACTGTTTAATAATTAGGAACAATGTACATGTAACCGTATGAGATGATATATTTTGAATGTTTTAAAATTCAAAGTCGAATTCAAGGTTGCGCTTGTATGCAACTAATTTCTATTTTAATTAAACTGAAGTGAACTTTGAATAAATTTTTAGAACTTTCAAATTTTACATTGAGTTGTTTATGTGTGAATAGAGCAAAATAGTCATGCATTCTAGCCATTTTTTGACTCGGCTTTAGCTAACTCAGCTCAACTCAGTCCAGCAATGCAGCAAAAAAGAGACTTGACACTCGGAAGTTAAGGGGCAACCTAAAGAGCTATATAAAAAGAAGCTTTTCAAGACAGAGACAGAATATTATTGTAGCTCGTGAAAATGGGTGACATATCGTGAATGCTGATATACAGATAGATACATATATAATATTATTTATATATTTAACTATCTTATAGCTGTTTATTTGAAGTTAGTTTTGGGCAACATGAGCGAGTCTCGTAAACCTTTTTTAAACTGGTGGCAGTGATTGGATGCTTGACTCTTGGCTCATTGTCAAAATTTTTGCTCGAATCACTTTTCAACACTGCCCATAAATTTGCTTAAAATAGTTCTTAAAGGTTGCAGCTAAAAAGAGAACCAGGACTAGCCAATAAAGCTCTGCCTGGAAAAGCTTTGCCTAACTCGGGCATATGACACAAGCACTGTCTTAAGTAAAAATGGTAAGTTATTAGACGAGTAAATTTTGGTTAATAATACCACAGCATGAATTCAGGTTAAAAACTCAGCCTGCTCTAAAAGTGACAGGCCAATAGCCTAATTATATCATCCTGGTAAAAACAGTGTGTAACTCATAGTTTACAATGCGAAAACGTCCTACCTAGAAAGTGGTGGCTCAAAGTCCATGAACAAATTTTGCAGGATAGCTATTAAACCGGCAAGGAGCGCAGATTCACGCATAGACGTGTTGATAAAAACCCTCAAACCTATGATAATGATGCCTGCTTTTAAAGGTGGCTCATACAGTAAAGCAGCCTGGTATGTTGGGCCTGGAGGTATTGAGTACTTTATCAGCCAGCTCTAGGAGGTTGCAGACTCAAACCGCAAACAGGAGAGACCTACTTACTGCATTTGGTAATGACCAACAAAACCAAGGAAAAAGGACAAAGTTGTACAGGAAGATGCCGTCATCCAGCTTGAGCAAAAAATACAGTAGCATTCATGAAGAGCCAAACAGCTGTAGGCTAAGAGTGGCGCGACCCTACTAACAGAGCCAACAAACCAAGACTCACCCTTTGCAAGACTTCGGGGAACAAATGACAAGTTTTTATAGGCTGTCTAAACCAGAGAAAGCCAAAATAAAAAACCAAAAAAGGTTGCAAAAAAACTTCTTGAAAAACTGCAAAAATTTTTTTAAAATTTTTGGATTTCAAAAATGCAGACAAGTTGAGCCATTTCCGACGAAAAGCTGGCCCGGAGCTAATTAGACACTAAAATTCATTCTCAATCCAAAAGTTTGAAAGGCCGACTGCTCCAGCTGCTGTTGCACTAGCTGAAAAAAAACAAGCTAGTTTAGGAAACAAGTGTTTTACCAGTGATCAAAACGTGAACGACACTGACAAGAGGGAAGCAACAGCCAAAGGTTGTTAGAAGATAGGATGCAACTACTTACTGCAGCTGAGAATCACAAAAAGAGTAGCACAGCAAAATTGCTCTCACAACTGGAAACCTTACAACCAGCTTGACAACCAAACTGCCAAGAGCCCAACCAACAAAAGGGTTAGTTGACCTACTGATCTGTTACAACACTTTTTTTAATTTGTGAAACAGAGACATAGAATAGATCTCCAATGTTCAACTTTTTACTCTACACCTAGCTTACCTGTGAACTATGAATGACCTGGCAGCTTGAACTAGAAAGGGAAGTAGAAACTAAAAGGAAGACGCAAAACTTGCGGTCAAAGGCCATATCAAACCTGATAGTTAAGTCAGGCGTGTGCCAGTGGCGGAATTATGAAATAAGGATAAGAAGTGGCATTCCTGCATCAGCTACTAGCAATTACTTAACATGATGAGTATCCTTTCTGTGGTGGAGGTATTAACTCAACCTGGTCAGTTGTTACCAGCAGGTGCTCTAAGATGTTGATTCACAGTTGAAGTCCACCGTTGTTACCTGCTCAGCTTTGAGCAATAGAAGGTTCTGTTGATTGGGTTGACTTACCAAGTGCTCATGGAGCGTGTGCTACATAGAATTAGCCTGGATATCTTTAGGAGCTACATAGATGATTTCACTGCGCTTGCTCAAAACAAGACATATTTGCCTGTGTTGATTTGAAAGGCTGGTAGTACCTGGGTAACATTTTACCAAATGCAGAGTTTTAATTGACATGTTTCGAGTGGCGGGTCATGATCAAGTAGCTTGCGCTTCCGCAAATAGGAACAGTAAGGTTTTATGGGTACTGTCAGCAACAACAAGCTGTACATTCCTAATCTTGTCCCTGTAGCCTGACTACAACATGGGCTGACAACCATGGTGTAAGTCTTTCAGGTAGTATCAGAACTCATGCAGCTTTTGAGTGCTTCAATGACAGCATCACAAGTGTGCCTTTGCCAAAATGGTTCGATTTTTCTGAGCAAGATACTCTGGATGCCAATGCCAGCATGCATGGTTTGGGACAATGCTGTTCTAGATGTAAGAACATAAAAAAGAAGTGATTACTTGCATCAACAAAGCCGTAACACCTCTCCAGCAATTATATACTACTACATTACTCATGACCATTTGCTAGCGGTAGTTAAAGTAGTAAACCAATTCAGACTGTACTTGTACGGCAGGAACTTTTTTTGAAAAGGGAGGTGGTTAGGTAAATAAAAGATGCTCTTAACAAGGTGGTGGGATTTCAAAAATTTTAGGCAAACTACCATACAGACTGGAAAATTGCAGACAGGCCTGCGAGTATTGTCAGCAGCATGAGCTTTCAAAGCTGAGGGATGAGACCTATTTGGAAAGAGCAGTGGGAAACACTGGCTCATAAGATTATGACAACACAGATAACAGTCAAGGATCTAAAATATGTTCATGTTGAGGAATGAACAAAGACTGCCCATACCAGCTAGAGTGCCACCCTTATCTGGCAAGTTCTTTCCAACCCTTAAATGCATAGTTAAACATTAGCCATAGTTAGCAGATGTACACGAAGCACATAGATTGGCTTGAAAAATACTTGCAAAAATACACAAAGAAATCACTTATGTTTGTACCCAGTAACTATATGTAGTTGTCCAGCGACCAACAGAATATGGGGGTAAAAGAACTGGAAAATAAATAAAGCATGGGCAGTCATGTCCAGAAAAAGAGCTGTTTCAAGAAATCAGAAAAGTTGGGCAAGACCCTCGCCACCCAAGACACATAGAGAAGAGTTAATATGAATGTAACATTACAAATTTATCAAAAGAAAAAGCCAGAAAAGCTATAGATGCTCTGAGAAAATCTGGTGTCGAGCTACCAGAGCAAGCTAGAAAAAAGTAAAAATGTGAGGATATACTGACAACTCTTTCAAATGCCAGCAAAAAAGAACAGTTCAAAAAATTACAGCCAAACTGGTACATCTCCAGCTGAGCCAATGCTCGCAAGGGTGACCAGAAAATTGTACTAATATGCCTCAGTCAGTCACAACTTCAATGTGTTTTGCGTTGTAGTACACTAACTGCTGAGGTGAATAAGAGTTTGAGTAGGCTTCTCCTGCAGTTACCAAATTATTCTTCTACAAACCATCACACACACAAAACCTCATAATGACCCTTTTCAAGCTTTCAACATGAGATGGCTGATTAGAACTTTAATCACTCATTTCCAAATCTGCTAAGCCATCTAGATACTTTCACTAATTCCAGAGTAATGCGACTCAGTCAAGCAAAATGTAGTAAGCATGGTGGAAGCCAGCAACAAAGTTGAGGCATCCTGAAAAGTGACAAACAATGTTCAACTTAGTTCTGGTTGTCTTGAATTGTAGCTTTGGAAAAGCCACAGTTAGGACAGGATTTACTAATCAAGCTGATCTACTAGTGGGGACAGCGCTGCTACAGTTGTAAGACAATTAAGACTGGCTGACTGGCATTTATCCACTTGCTACAACAGCGCTGGAGGCTTGGCGAGCATCTTTGATAAAAGCAGAGCTTGCACCTGAGCGGCCCAAGCTCCCTTTCCCAATCTGGGCACCCTTGGTAAAAAGATGAAGTTGAAAATGCCATAACTTACCAATCTACTTACTATTCAGAGCCAATCTAAAATAATTATGACACCTTTGGTACTTGTAGACACATACATTAGATAGCAAGCACGCTAAAATATCGCAATTACCTATACATATTTAGCCAGTTTACCACCAGTAACCAGCATGGCAGATATTATATGATGCAGTGTTCTTCAACATGTTTCGCTTCATTTGCGTTCCAGTTTGTATCATGAGAGCGATTGATTTAACACCAAAAAACACAATGAAGCGCAATTAACTGGGTTACTGTCTATGTGGTTAAACTGTTTGTTTGGTCAGGATGAAGTCGCTTCTTGGTCAAACCTGGCTAAAACTCTTAGGCCAGGTTTAAGAGGTGCTCCAGACCTTTACGATAACAAAGAAAGGCCGGCTCTGGCAAAGAAAGCAAGATAAAAAGTCGGTCAGAATGGACAGCAGACCTAAGGAACAACCACCCCTCAATGACGGCACCAAACAATGACGGCACCTAATTCTACTTATAGAAATCGCCCAGCGTCCCGAACGCTAGACAAATTAAGAGATGTCGATCAAGCGGCCAGACGATACAAGAAATCACTGTTGACAGTGAAACTAGCTCCACCAAGTGAAGGCTGCTGAAGTAGAAGATCAGTCATTTGGGCCTAAGCAGTGGGTCTAGCCTAAGTGGGCTGTTCTAATAGTCGAGTTGATTGTTGATAGTCTGGCCCTGATGCCGGGATGTTATAAATTCAAATCCCCTAAGCTACGCAACATTAAAAATCACCAACTTGAATCTCAAAAAAGAGACAGAGCAAGCTTGACCTCTCTTTTCTGAATAAAAATAAAAGCCATTTTGCCTCTGCCACTTTCAGAGGCAGTGCTCACTTTGACAGAGCGCATATGAAAGAAAAGCTTTGCGAAGCAGAAATTAAAAAATTTTGTGTGTTCTCAAACATTTATTTGCATAATATAAGATTAATGTGTTTCAGAACCAAACTCGTATGACAACTTTCTTGTGTTTCAAAGCAAATTTGTTGCACTAAATATCTATATATAAATTAATATATTCTCATCTGCTAAAAACACTTGAAGCAGGATAATATATGACAAAAAAAGCATGTTTTAACATTTAAACTCACAACCTATGCTCGCAAAGTAAATAACGCCTACTTGGTGATTATCATCTACAATAGACTGTAGCAATATTGCATATGATAGTGTGGGGAGTTTTTAGCCTTGAGATGGCCGGTAGCAGCTATCCGGTATGTGAAAGATTTTCCAGCAAATGGCTTGGTAAGCTACACTTCCATGCCAATTTTTAACATAACATGAAATTGAAACTCAGCTTAAATAAAATTAGATTACTAAACACTCAAAAATAAATCTTCATTTAAAGTTACATTAAATTTAAATCAAACTTGCTTTTCATTCTCAGTTCTTTACTTTTCTTTCTAGTCCGCCTTTGTTTGCCTGTTTGCCCTGTTTTTAACTTGATTTTTACCTCAGCTTTCTGAATCAGGGTTTTAAACAGATTCAATAAAAAAATCAAGTGATGCCATTCTAATCGGAGGCCTCCCATGTACTCTGCCACAAGGTGGCGGCATCAACAACGTATCATACGCTTGAATTTAGAATTTATTTCGTACCTCGAAGCAAAAATTTGTTCAAAACTTGCATTTCAAACTTGTTGTATGTTTGGACACTCGTGTTTTGAGATATTACCGTATAAGTTTCATTGTACGTACATTTTGATACAAAATACCTACATGTATTTATTTAACTAACACTAAACAGTTAGATTGAGGTTGGTTCGGTGCAACTTTATTGTGTCTCCCAGACTTTATTTATCCCTGATAATAATATGATTTTGTGAATAAGAGTTAATAAGACTTACCTTGATCTGAGTACCAAGAAAGGAAGATGCTAAAGATGAAAAGTGGAACTGTCAACAGAGCAGCTAGCAGAATCATCATCTTAGTACCTTTCAACTCTTCACTCAGCTTATCTATCAGTAAGATATAAAAATATTGTTCTATTTCCTACCAAATATTATAGATGTTTAGCAAATATTCTTTTTTGTATTTCCCAACTCATTCAGGTTGTTGCTAATGGTGTCAAAACTTGTGACATTTAGTTTAGTTTGTTTAAGTTAGATTACAGTTGATGGTTTAGAATTCAGTTTTTACTTTAGAATGTTTTTCACTAGGTTCTATATAGAGATTTAGAAAGTTGTCACAACATCTCCAATGATTAATGAATCCTACAATTTATAGATTTTGGTAGATTCCACTTTTATATTTTCAATTTTAGACATGCAACTTTAATAACATTTAGTTACTCTTAGTTTCTTAGATATTTTTTAATGTTTCTGAATTTTCCAACTGTTATTTTTTGTAAATTAAACTGACTGCTCTCTAAAGAAAGTTTTTTTCAAAGATCTTTCTTTTTTTCATCATTATCTTGCAGTTAAAAAACCTTAGAGAAAAATATCATAATACATGTAGTTACTCTTTTCAATGTTGACTTTAAAGCATTTAATCACTTGTTTATATAAACTTAAGGTGTATCAAGTTGAAGCCAATGTGCATCTAGTCTTCTTGCAGCCAGCAAATTTATAGCATGTGTTGTAAAACAATGCTTCATAAACCGTGATGTCAAAAAAAAGAAAAATATTGAGTGCCAATAACATATTTAAAATTTTGATAAAGAGAAGGCACTTTTTAAGGACTTGTTGCTATCATGCTTAAAACATACTTCATTCAACTTTTTTTTAAATTCAAACTTTATTTGCCGACAGTTTACTCTGTTTCACAACAAATTAAGACAGAGTGTCACTCTGTTTAAAATCAATGTTACATATTTAAATATTTTCTTACTTTTGTACAGTATTTTAAACTCAAAATTTTCATTGAAACATTTATAAAGTTTTGACCAGCAAGTAATTGGAAAACACAAGTGAAAGTATAAATATTTTCTGGTACTAAATGATTCAGTTCAGGAAAACTAAAAACGAGCCTGATAGCAGGTAACTAAGCACTTATAACTTCAACAAATCAACATGAGCGTACCATATTTTGAAAGAAACTGCTCACTCCTTCACTCTCCACCAGACAGTCGAGCCACAAATAAATTCACAGAGTGTTTAGTCACCAGAGAATATATACTACAGCCCAAATATACATAAGTTCAAATGTGTGATAATCATTTGACAATCATGCAAAAAACCTGCATTTGCTCTGCTGAAATGGTGTCCATCTTCTTTCGCTTTTTGTCAGACTTCACCATTTTTTCTTTATTTATTGCTGAGACTGCCTTATTTACTACTCGGTTGTTCCAGTCTGTTAATCAGCGTAAAATATATACAAACCAATGGTGAAAGCTTCAACTATGACTAGTTTTCTTTGATGGCAGAAAGGCTTGGTATAGTGACCAGGATTACCTGCGGTCAAGACCTATGGCTTTGGTAACAGCTGCTCTACCTCTGCTACAATGCAGCAAAAGGATATGACTTTTAGGCAATTCCTAAATTCTAAAATATACCAAATAATCAAATTGACTCACTAAATTTTAGGTTGATTTCTGATTCCGAGCCACCAGTATTTTCGTCATTAAACTTTTCCTAAAATAGTAAATGTAGATTAACTAAAAAAAGTCTCGTTATCTTGTACGATACTTACATAGGTTTCAGTAAACACAGTTTTGAAATATTTACCAACCAATGGTGAAAGCTAAAAGTATGACTAGTTGAGGCATGATCAGACAATAGTGAGAGACAATAGATATTACAAGAATCAGTAGAATTTAGCTAGAAATTATATGCTTGAAATAACAATTCTAAAAAGTATCAGATTTCTAGAATGAACTGTTAACTAATTAGTGCAAAGGTTAGTTCTAACTAAAATATGCTATAAAATAACATGAAGAAAGTCAGTTAGCTAGTTGGCTAAAGAGTAGAGCCAGCACTTGAACAGGCCAGCGCATGATATGACGGAAGAATAATAACAGGCACAACCAAAGAATAATAGCACACGTACTCATACACAGCTTGCAAAACTACTAACATGCTGTAAGTTCACAATTGTGTTAGAGACCATTACGAGTAGCGTAAGTCTCTCAAGTAAGTCTGTCAAGCGTAAGTAGCTCAATGAACTAGCTTAAGTTACTCAAGTTTTTTTGACAAATTACTTAAAGAACGGAGACTACATTACTTGCCACTCTGTATAAGCTATTTTAAAGTTTTAGTTAACATGTGTCATAAGAAGTATGCTGTTTGTGGAACTATCTGTTTTAGCTCTACCTCAAGTTTTTTTTAATATTTAAATCATGCATTTGTCAGACACAAACAAAAATATATGAAAAACTTGTCTGAGTTTGTCAACCAGTATGTTTTTATTTTAGCAAATGAGACACAAGTCGATTAGATGATAGCTACCATAAACAACCTCTTCAGCTAGGCAGATTTAGCAGATAATTGGAATACTGCTTTGAAAGTAGCAGAAGCGAAGGTGGTCCATATGGTTTTTTCTAGTGTTGAAAATTTCGGTCTGACAGAAAAGGTTTGTTAGTAAGCTGATGTGTTTGCATACATTGGTCAAGAGCTCAAGAAAGACTGACTATTCTGCTCAACACTATCAGTTCATAGATCTCATACCATTAAAGTTATTTGATGACATCGAATGGTTGAAAAGTGAGAAGTTTATTAGGGCAAACAAATTAATTTAACAAAACAAATTGTGGTGAGCCAGCAGAATTTTTTATCTGTGCCTGCTCTGAATATGACCGAAGGGAAATGAAAGTTGTTAGCTGAGCTATTTCTGAGTTTGACTACCTTAAAAATTGCCCACATGCTAGATAGCAAGGCTCCCATGTTTCAGGATATAGGTTGTGGTTGTGCAAATATTTAGGATAAACTTTCCACTAGATCTTGCAAAAGCAGTTTATTCTGTACCTCCTTGACCGAACCCCTTAGTTTTCAAAATAGAATTTGGTAGACTACATGTAAGAATGTGTTTTTGAATCAAGACAATTCCCCAGTAGGAAATGATGGGCCAATTAAAATGACCAAAATAAGAAGTAAACCACTATCACCTGTATGTGCACCCTCAGCCAAAACTTTTGAGTTGCAGCTAAAAAGTGTAACAGTCTAGCCGGCATGGGAAAAAAGCAAAGAAAATTTTCCAGAGATCATGAGAAAGGCTAAGGTGGCAATTAAAGACAAGGAGACATATGTAGCACCTGCGAATATACCACAAGCTATAGACGTCACTGCTAGTAACTTTATGACGTTCCTCTGTTCTGCACTTAAATGAGACTCGGTTAAACTAAATCATATGAGTTGCCAAAAATAGCAGGGAACATAAAATGGGAATGAGAGAATAGGTTGTTTGGAAGATGTAGCCAACTTGAGCTGAGCTCTGGAAGACAAGAAAAAAAATCCCCAGTCGCGAGTGATTTTCTGTATTCACTTATTAACAAATGTGAACAGGTCATTACAAGGCAAACATCAGCATTTAGTTACAAATTAAAAGACTAAATAGAAAAAAAGATATTTTATTTTCTATATTCAGAAAACTGCAGAGGCTGCCTCCTGAACCGGTGGTCCTAAACTAATAAAGCAACTGCACCAAACCACCACAAAACCGCCAGTTTGGACCTTAGTTAGTGGTGATTTTTAAGGATCCTTAGCCATGCATCTGCCAGTCAGTTTTTTGGAGAGAGGCAGCACAGGCAAGAAAACTAATTCATAAAGGAAATTAACAAGTTGGCAGACACCGAAAAGGCAACCCAGGATGTAGCGCCCAACCCAAGCTAAAGCCTAGCAGATATGAAAGTCATGCAGAAAGAAATAGCTTGACTGCAAGTTGAAACCCACCAACAAATACATGGCCACTGCTCAAATTATTTGCAAATAATAAATTTTTGAAGCTATATGGTTTCGAGGGTAGTAGACGTCAGCTGGCCTAGTAACAAAGCCCATGCTTAGACCCTTAATGGCCATTACCGACAATATCGTTTGAAAGCAACATGTCCAATAAACCAAGCTTGTCACAGCCCGTGTGAGATTCCATTTCGACAGACCTAATTTGTATCTTTTACCGCCTCTGTTACATATTCTTACACTTTTGCTAAATCTGTTACATAATAACTAGTTATCGACTTGAATAATATCGATATTATTCACATTACTATTTCAGTCTAATATTTGTGCTTAGAACCCATAACAAGCTGTGAGGGCATCTCTAGGTTTTTTCTTCATGACCCAAAAATATGTACGCAAAATGACCAAACATGAAAGTTTTGTTCTTTAAAGGTTTTCAAAATGGCTTTTGCATGTATTATAAAAATTTGTTGTTTATGTCACTGTTTTTTTAATATATACATGCATTTACACTATTTACTTTGTTAACTGAATGTAAAACATATCAACTTAAAGAAAGACATGTTTTTTAGCCCTCCAATGCACCTTTACTTACTGCTCCTCGGTAAGTTATAGGGTAATTCATAGAGCCATGTTCAGGTTCTCATTATGCTAATAAATAACCTGGTTTTTGAGAACTGTGAAGCCATAATTTGTGGGTCGTTAGAAGTTAAACTGGTCATCTTAGGAAAAAACTAGCGATAGTTCAACTCTGTGACCCAAGGCTAGTAGGAAGGATCAATAACAGTTCTACACCTATATAAGCATCCAGCCATTTTGTCAATGTGATTAGTTGGAGAAAGGCATTTTATTCATTTTATGTTTTTTGCTTACCGCTACTAGTTATAAATTGTCAAATGACAAGTACATACATATTTTTCAATTATCAATTTAAGTTAGGAAGAAGTTACTATAAAAAAGTGACGATTTAAGATTCTGTAAGTTTGCATCGATGAGACAACTAACGGCCTAAACTCCTGTACAATATCACCCGGTTGCAACTTGCATTATATTCATTTTAAAATTTCTTTTAATGCAACTGAAGTCCTTCTGCTGTATAAGATTTATGGGTGATAGTAGTTAGTGTTGCTGATACTTGATTTGAAATGATCAGAGGTTTATAATACTAATAAATTTAAAAAAATCAAACTGTTTGGTTGACAACCATATAGCGCAGGAGAGAAACATTTTATTTGAAAAACTGATTTGCTTTTTTTTGTTTGGCAATTAAAACTGTTTTGTATGGGTCACCACAACTTAGCAAAAAACATTCTTTTTTCAAATCTCTTATGCAAATCTTCCAACTTTTTACCATTTGCAGTTTTTTATTTTTAACCTTTCTCTCATCTTTTTTTGACAATTGCTTTTATCCTTGCATGCCTGATACTGTGACTTAACTTTTTTTAGCTTATATCTTCTGATTTCGAATTTAAAACTTTTTAATTTTTTTTGGTTTCTCATTTCAGTGTTAATTGTTTTTTGTTCCTTTTTTCATCCTGCAATCTTGTTCATTCCAATATTTTTTGCCTATAGAAATAAATTTGAAAAACTGGTCATAGCTTTAGTTTTCTAGTAATCGGGTGAGTAAATCATCAAAAGGGACTTGCTGTAGTGAAGCTGATCAATCAGTCAAAGTATAAAAAATAGAACTTTCTACTCCACTCTAATGTTCCCAGTCCACACAGATAATCACATGTTCTAACCAGAATCTATTTTTGTTAAGAACCTCATTTATCCGCTTCGGAGCAAATACTCAGTGGCTAATACTAAAGTAAGGAAAGTCTATATACCATGTGAACGGGTGGCTTTTCCATCTGCATTTTCAACTTTGATATATCTCTCCTAGCCATCTCTCCACACTTATTTACTTTACTTGTTTATTGCTTCTCTGTATGCCTGTCAAATATCGATTATTTCTATTCACTCAACTTCATGCCCAATATAATATTTGCAACAATTCAACAAAGAAATAAAAATAAAGAGTAAATAAAAATGTCAAAAATCTTTAAAATAAAACCCAATATTAATTTTTCAGTTTTACCGCTCCTTACTATCCTCATAAATTATCTGTCAGCTACAATAGCCTTATGAAGTCAGTATCTTTTTGTCTCTGGATTACTTAGGCCAAACTGAGGCCTGCGAGTCAAATTTGGTCAGCAGCTAGATTATAAATTGTCCACAAGTTTATACATACCATATATGCATTTCAGCTGATCAGAGTACATACTGTGTCGCTAATACTCTAAATCCTACTATGCTCTTCTAGTATTTTGGCGCACAGCAAAAACAAGTGTTGCAAATTTAGCTCATTCAAGATACATGTAGATCTACTGCAGATGATGCAAAAATTGATATCTTCTATTTTTAAAGCTTCTGGAATGATGTATATGTATGGAATATGTGTCATTTAAGAAGCACCAGTATGCAAAGATAAGGCTTTTTTGCAAGGCTGCTATACAGTAGGATTCCTACAATGTAAATAATCTACTGTTGTAATGTTTGAATTATTAGAGTTTTATGTTATAGAAACATTAAAAACAGAGCTGCACACGGATTATGTTAATTAAATGGTTAACGCAATCAATACAAATACACGATCAACTGAGTTGAGCCAATGAATCTTCAAACAAAATGCAACCGAGGTGATGATCATGATGTGGTTTCTTTGTGTTCTTTAATAAGTTGTAAAAGATTTTGCCGGCTTTTACTCAGGCGCAATCTAAATTGCAATAAATGTTGCATGAATTGTAAGAGAAGTGAATATGGCTTTTTGTTTGTTTCATTTCAAAAGAATTTTCATTCCTCCTTTAGCTGCTCTACTCTACTCTCCTAGCAAGAGCGCTTCTTGCATATACATATTTTCTCTGGATCATATAACGGAACTGGGTAGGAAACCATATAAGAATAAATGAATGATAGAGTCGCTAACATGTCGGCTTAGTTACAACCAAACTAACAAAGTATTAGCGAAATGACACATAATAAAGACAGACACAATATGCAAAATATATATAAGAGTGAATATATGAAAGCATATAAAACATCAAAAATGAATCTGTGGCACATCATCCGCCACGGTATAACATCAACATAGCAGCTTAGTGTTTTTTAATTTACTAACAAATAAATATTATGACAAGCAACCAATTAAATAAAACCAAAATTGTATTACACCCAACTATGACAACATTGAGTGAGTCACTGTTAGATTGCGATCATAAAGCTTAAATTGAGCTAACTTTGCGCTATCTATTCTAATATAGCTAAATATTCTAGTACAAGTAATGCTTTTGTTTAATTATTGGTTAAATATACATAGCTAATGGTTGTATAAACTAGGTCTGGAAAGCAACAGTGCAATAGATACTATGAGAAAGTATAAACCACATCCTATGTTATTATTCATACAGGAACTTTATTACAAGAATTTATTAACACTAACATAAAACTCGTTTATACAATACAATGACACAAACACCGTGTCGATCTCGTTGTAAGTGGCCATGTTATTAGTTGCTTGAACATGTTTCTAGGTGACAACAACAAAAGCGATTTAAGTATTATTTAATATCTTACAGTCTTTTTTATATTTAAAAACTTTCTTAGGTGATTTATACATGTATTTTTGATTTTTTAAAAGTTGCAATCATATTTCAACTTTCTAATAATAGTAGTATAACATTGGCACTTTATTGAAATATAAATACCAAGCAGAAAAATGTCCTCCTACTAAGTAATGCATTTTTATATGTTATTAGAAGCATAAAAAAGAAAGTGAAGTGCAATATATGCCAGAGAGAATTTGCCTACCATCACAGCGCATTATAATTAAGATATTATTTAACTAATTCTCATCCGACTGCTCAGAAATCATACCAAGCTCTCACAGACAATAACTACTACTACTGACTACTGCCACTACTGTCCCCTGTGATCGGCTTTTCTCTAAATCTTGCAATATTGTATGTAGGACTAGGGCATGTCTTCATTCAGATAATGTGAATAAACTGTGCTGCCTTAACTCTTGACTGGCTTAATTATAGACTTTTATAGACTATTTTCATACTAAATGATAATTATTGCATTGTAACTCATGTACCTTATACATAACATAGCACTCCTGTTAACAATAATTGTTTCATAAATAGTTTATTCATATGTAGCTGCATTATTTGTTTTCAAATATTCAGGTTTTTGCTAGATTAATTCTAAGATTAATCAAATAATAACTGGTCCAGACCAGTATTTAATCGCAATAGACTTGTATAATCGTTGTGCAGATCCAATTAAAATACATGCTCATGTTTGTCTAATCAGTTCTGATTTTGTTCTGAACTCATTTAGCTTTTTAATTGGGACAAAAACTAAAACAAATGTTAAATTTTATGAATTCTTTATATGAACATATTTTTTTTCACTTTCACTCGGGTTAGGCCTCAAGATTAAGGTTTACTTTCAATTATTTAAGGAAATCTCACACCTTCAATATCAATGTAACTCAATTTTGATATTTATACTAAACAAGGTGTATGTTGGAAATATATATAATTTGTATATTTTTAAGTAATACAAATAAAACATAAATTTACTATCATAAAAGTATCATATATTAACTACTTGCGGAGATCATAAAAGCTGTGTCTGTCTTTATGTGTGTTTTTTAAAAGCCATGGTTCCTGGTTAGAATAAATGATTTGCTTCAAGGAGGCTCTAATTTTTGGCATTCATTTTGGGATACTGACACTATTATATGTGCACCAAACCTCCGCTATTAGGTATGTCTGAATAATTGCACAGCTAATTATTTTCTTTGATTTATCAAAACACCTAACACCTGAATTCAAAGCAGTCTGCTATATATAATATAACCCACATAGCTTAGGATGTGGTGCGGATCATCATGTGTGCCACAGTTTAGTGTGCTGTGCTAGATCATCATGTGGGCCCAAAAATCAGAGAGACTAAGTAACTGCTCAATCATTCATAAATTATACTGGAATGCAGTTGATTTGTCACCAAAGTATCACAGTATCACAGGCTACTAATCAGAAAGTCACCAAAGCAGTTTTGATTCAAGCAGATTTTTATCTTTATTTCTAATTTCGTACTTAAAAACCAGACAAATAGACAGATACCATTTTATGGTATTAAATGGCTATTTTTTTGACATGATTTTAGAAACTTCAGTAATTTTCATTTTGCCATAGTATTTGCTATGCAAAAAGTTATAAATTTGGATTTAAATTACAAGGAAGATGTTCGCTCCCCTTGAGATTAAAATTAGCATAATAATGTTTGCTAAACCAAAGCGAAATGATAAAAAGGAAAATTGATATTACAAGCCAATATTGCAACAGGTATTATTCATTTGTATTGAAAACCTGTACCGGCTTCTAGCATTCATTAATTTGGAACATTCAGTCAAATGGACAAGTTTGTGAAAATCCTGGAACATATTAGGTAATTTACAAATATTTTTTTGTATAGCGTAAATTTCTTATAATTTAAACATTCTCAGAAAAAATTATTTATTCTTAAAGAGGATCTATTCTACATATAATAAAATTACCACCATACATCATTTTTCTCTTAAACGTGACAAGCTAGATGAAAATATCGGCAAAGGTAACTATGGAACTTCATTTTCTTAAATCGGATTTGAAAAAATGCCTACTTACTTGACGCATTTCATTCTATTGAATCTAATACGTAATACAAAGTAAAAGCTTTGCATAACATTTTATGTTAAAAGTAAGTTAGGTTACAAGAGGTTTAAATTATATGAGTATCTACAGTATTAATATTATTTTGAGCACTACAAAACCAAGGCAGCAATACAAAATTCTTTGCTGCTGCTGGCTTCTCCATCTCCTATTGTTTTTGCCTAGCAATGTTCAGACAGTCGATGTAAGAGGTCAGCAAACAAACGACCCAGAACTTTAATTTGCCATTTAGTTGTGTTTAATTTTTCTACGTTTTTTTTTCTATTCATTATGCAGTAATACAATTTCAGCATGTTGTGGTTGCAGGTGCTAGCAGTTGCATATACTTGTATTATCTGTAAATTTTATACGCAAGTTTTTTTGGCGCTTGAAATGAATTTTGAGTTTAATTCGCTAAAATTGGTTTCTTCATAAAGATTATTCTACTTCCGAAATAGCTTTATGAACAAATTGTTATTTTGTAAGTAGGCTTTCTATTGCACATACAGTATCATAATTTCACTTCAGCAATATGTAAGGATTATTATAGATGCATGTTCATGTAATGCAAAGCCTATTTGGTAAAATTGCCTATTTAATTTCTTTAGTAAACATTCCTAACAAAAGCTAAAATTGGCTTATCACAAGTGTGAACACGATTGCAGAACATGACAAGAAAAATCAAGACTACCAGCCACTGATTAAAGAACATGGATGATAAATTTTACCAGATCCTGGATCATAAAAGGTATGATGCCTACTTCGATGTAATTAATTGCATGGTTTCAAATATATCAATATGACTATAACAATGCTACAGCAGTTTAATACCAGAAAAGCTAGAGCTAAAACAACAGACTTTAGCAACAAAATACTGACTAAGGAAAGTCCTATATTGACATAATTACCAACCCATCAGTGTGAAAGTAATGAGTGCCTTTCATCTTAAAATGTTTGTTTATCAAACCAACTCAGTACTTACAGATTCAGTTTTATCTTTAGCGTGACTTATTTGTGTCTATATTATTTCACGCATGGAGGAACTCAACTATATTACCATTAGACAAGTATTCATGTCTTCTAGTTGAATAAAATTAGGTAGAACAGCCTGGAGAGCATGGCATGTTGAGTAAAACTTACCTCCCACTATTTTGGCTTTTCCATGAACCAACTTCTCTAATGCATGTCATACATAGACTATATCTGGCTGAGAACCGTAAATAGTACCACTGACATTTTTAAGAATGTTAGAAATTCCTATCATATACTAATGCATTGTTACACATGCTAACTAATGACTCTATTACAAACTGCATTCCTATGTAGACCTTTATTATTTACAATCATTAATCAATCAAAACATTAAACATTGCTTAGTTTGAGCATTAAACACTACTTAGCCAATGCATTACTTAGTCAAAACAGTAAACATAACTTAGTTAAAGCATTAAACACTACTTAGCCAATGCATTACTTACTATAAACAGCCTAACTTAGTTAAAGCATTAAACACTACTTAATGCAAGCACAATCTAGTGCCTACTCAAAGCATCAGACATCAACTAGTCTAAGAATGAGGTTTTGTCATTAAAATATTTCTTAGCTCAATGAGTGTTTTCTGTATTTTGAAAAAGTTTAAATTTTGTGAGTGCAGTGAATAGTTCTTGTTTTTGGGACTGTGACAGTTGAGTTTAGCTAGTTTGTTTTCCAAAGCTATCACTCATTGCGTCTTTCATTTGCCTGCCTTGGAAATTCCGATGATGTTAGCTTTTATGAGGATTCTGGCAATAAAGGTCGCTTTGCTTGTATTAAAATACCCATATTCCTTGATGTTCCGGTTTCTTAGAAATGTGAGTTAGACGTGCAGTGCATAGTGTGCATGTCTGCAGAACTCTATATATATTTATAAATATAACTTTCAATGCCTGTAATTATTTATTGGCTTAGCTACAGCGCTAAAGATTTTGTAGCAAAAAATTGCATCACAATCGATTTGAACCCAGAAAATCCTTTTGTGCAACCAGGTACACTTTACATTACACTACGCATTCAACTGACGATTCTATAGACCTATTGTACAGATCATACTGACTGCACCACAGCTTTAAAGCCTTTGCAAAAATACTGGTACATTTTGGCACTGGCAAATCAGACTCTCTGTCTGGTACTTTGCCTGACCAAATGGAGAGAAAATTTAAAGGCTATTCCTAGTCAAGATAATGCAATTGTCCATGTGAAAGTATTTAGCCTTTACAGATTGAGCCACTGAGCTTTACTAAAAACTGAAAATAAGAATTTAATAGCGTATTTGAATTTGAAACAGCACATTTAAAAACTACAACTAAAAAAACAGGCATAAAAAGCAAAAAATAGATTTTAAAAATTTCAAAAACTGTCAAATACGAATTGTAAAATTAACTAATAATAAAAAGTGCCCATTTAGCAAGTGCAATCAGAAAAAAAGAAAAATAGTACATGTATGGTAAGAGCAACAGAGATAATAAGAACAGCTTAGCCCTGCGGTTGGGCTGGTGTGTTTACCAACATGCAGTTGCAATCTTCGTCAGTTCAAATTACAGTTTGAAGCGCATTTTTTATTTTTAAATTTTAATCACTATAGCTGGGCAGACAAGCAACAGAACAAAACTGAGATTTATATATATATATATATATATATATATATGTATATATTTATATATATATATATATATATATACAGAGAGTGATACAGATATTCAACCAGTGTTCATATAAAACAAGTTGTGATATTTTAATAAGCAGCATATGAATGAGATTCTTATAGTTTACAGCATATGAATTTACGATGAGGTATTTGTACTTCATGCAAGAAAATTGCACAAAACTGGTACTTCATTGTATTAGTCACTTAATTAATAGTTAACTGACAGCACCATTTCTTTGTCGTGTTGATGTGTAACATTATATGTTGAGGTTATGATAGTAAGCAAACAAAAATGTAGTCATATCTATGACTGCTGCAATGATACTAAGGCAGAAAATGTTTTGGATAAACTCATAATGTTATTAGTTGATATCCGAATGTTTGAGCAAAAATCGCAAACTTTCAGAATCATCATCATGTGAGTTTTTTGCTGCATTTTAAATTAAATTCACATTTATCAACCATGAAACGTTTCTCCAATGTTGTACTTACTGATACAAAATTTTCCACTAACAAACTAGGTCAACATCACAAAACAAATTTTAATTATTGCCGATTATATTTGGTTTGAAGAGTTTGTTATTGTCTATTTCTTTCAGCTAATATCCGATATTTTAGATAATATCCAATGTCTAAAATTGTTGGAAAAAGTCGACTTACAGGCAACAATACATGATGAATTGGTTCATTAGGGCACTTGATGATCTTTGAAATATCGCAAAATTTGCCATCAACTTTAAAGTTGGCCATAAAACATTTTCATCCCTACTACGACACCAGCCAGTTTTAAAACAAAAAATCCATTTCACCTTTCAAACATCAGTTAGCCATAAACATATGTTATCAGTTGTTTTGATTAAGACGTTAGAATTCTTTTAATTAATCATAATATAATAATCATATTATAGTTCTCACATTTTATTAAAAACTTAGAGCAGGGCAGACACTAACATTGATATCATGAAAATTATTCAAGGTGCAGAATACATTTAACTTTTACCAAATCACATTGTCTAGGTGGAGGTTTTATAATGCATCCTTTGTATTTTATTAGTTTAAGCCTTTTTTTCTGATTTATTAGATAGTGAGCTTATTTTTTCAGTATTGCGGAATTCACTTGTCCAAGATGTTTGTCTTAGCATATGCGAATGTTTTAGAAATATTTTAGTAGGAAAAAGAGGTGACAGCAAAAAGAATATTTTACAAAATGATTAATTAGAGTACCTCCAAGTTTATATATTTTACGTACTGATATTTAATATAGAGGGTTGAAGTTAGCAGTATAGTTACTGTCATATGTTGCAGCTGGGTACAAACTTTGCCACACCATATATTAGTAAAGATAGGATGAAAAGAACTAATCGAATGTTCAGTAAAATTCGATCTCTAGATACGTATTTGTCAAAGTTGGTTGTATGTCGTTTGTAGGCGCGCCCAGCCTAATCTTGGAATAAAAAACCAATGCCGAAGAAAATTTGATCTTGAACCCTCCCGCTTCCCACTCTAACACCGTACGGATTTGCCACAGAGATTAATAGACTCGCTAGGCAGTATATGTCCCTATATGAAAAATACCATGACGTAAAGTCATGACGTACCTACCGTCATTACAGGCTGAGCTCTTATTAGTGAGCTTAATGAAGTTTTCTATTAGCAGCATGCCAGGCTTATAGCAAGTGGCAGGCAACTCTCATTACCTCTCATTGTTTATAAGCTGATTTTTAACACCCAGGAACGCCGAGTAGCACAGCTAGTATTATATATGTGATCAAAGTTTGAAATAGAAACAACTGTGTAGATGATTACTTGAGCAAAGTAAAGGTTATCAGTCCTGCCTCAGCCATTAAAGTCTTTAAGAACGCATTCCTTTCTTAAACTGATGATTGTGAAGTTAACATGACATTTCTCCACTTGTTCATGGCTACATAATATAAACAACAAAATTTAAACATTTGAAAATTTGGTCAAGAACTGCTGCCATGTTAGAACTAAATGCTAGTTTAAAATATTGTAAAGAAAACTGCCGGTTCCCTTTACTCTCTACAAGGCAGTCAAACAACAATACAGAAGATCAAGTGCCAAAGAAATATATATTTAATGAATAAATATATAATTTTACATGCATGACAGGCAATCAACCAAAAACACACGTATAGAGAGTATGTGGACAGTATGACTCCACTTCAATGAACGATTCGTTTTTTTACATTCGCATTGAAAGTCTACTCTCTGCCCCTTTTTTCTCCTACGCATAGCTTTTCACCTCGATCGTTTGGCTTTCTTTTTGGTAGTTCGAGTTCTTACCGGTGGCCAGGCCTTCCTCAGCATCTGGAATGCTATATCCTGTAACTGTGATAACCAGGAAGTCTATCGCTACGGCTCTGATCACAATGCTCTGCCGTAACAATATTTAGTTTACAATGTCTTGTCAGTCAAACAGTTTCATATACCAGTAGTATCATTTTGTCATTTGTTATAATGATAGGTAAGCACTCT
Source organism: Watersipora subatra (assembly GCF_963576615.1). Taxonomy (NCBI): domain Eukaryota; kingdom Metazoa; phylum Bryozoa; class Gymnolaemata; order Cheilostomatida; family Watersiporidae; genus Watersipora; species Watersipora subatra. The sequence goes on from NC_088709.1 coordinate 58,814,694, forward strand.
GCTTTAGGGTAAGACATGCATCACTAAGATGCAAGTCATTGTCGGTTCCCAACAGACAGCAAGCCATTGATATTAAAAGGCTGTACATGATGCTAATCATACTTGGTTCAATATTATTCTTTTATTTGTCAATAAGTAACAGATACTAATGGTCTTGAGAAGATGTCAGAAAATCTTGCTTTTGACAAAAGTGAGCTACCCTAGGACACTTATGTATTCGCCTCATCTAACTTTCGCGTTTTCGCGGAGTCATCCTCTCGCGAAAATTTTATGAGCGAAACTAAACTATCATAACGAACGAGCGAAAACGCGGAATTAAATAGCTTTGTTCATTGATACTGTAGAATGGAATTTTATAACTACATTTATTTTAACGTTTTTAATGACCCCTATAGCATCGTTAAAATATAAACCTACAAAATAATTTGACTGTCAAAATTTATGACGTTATTATTTTGCAATTAATTATGATTATTTTCCCATTAAGAATGATTTATAATGATAGGAATTTGATGTCAATGCACCCGCATTAGTAGCGTTATCGTTTACTGGGGACACCAACCATTGCAGTGAGCACCGCGTGTTGAAAGAAAATAAGACACACTGACACTCACAACACTACACAAGCAGCATGGCTCTGGGAAGGGTTGGCTTCACCACTGACACCTCTTCAAAAATTTTTAATGGTTCAGAAGATGAGGCAATAGAAAAAGAGTTAGCTCTGATAAATAACACTAATAAAAGAGGAAGAGAAGAAGTTATAATAACTACACACTGTGCTAGTATCTGTAGCTGTAGTATTACTAGCAGCTGTATCATGTATGTACATGTATACAACTTGTAATTACTGTAATAAAGATTTTCAGCAATTATTAGCAGCAGTTGAGTGTTTGGGAAAACGTTAAAATTAATACTTATACACAACACCAATGATCGTTAAAATTAAAATACGTTAATATGAAAACAAGTTAAATTGTGACAAAAATGTTAAAATTTTCAGCATAATTAAATTCCATTCTATAGTAGTCCAAGAAACAAATGGCAGCAAGCGATCACATTGCATTATCGATCTCGGCCATACAATTCTACTTGCCGTTTACAATTACAAACTAGTCCCAAAATGAAAAATCTTTCTTACCAGCGAACCGAACCTGAGGAATATAATTATGTTTGTTCCACTGCATTTATTTTCACATCATCATATTTTCGCACTCATCAGAATTGCGAAATTAAGTTGCTGTGAAAATTTACTCTGTATGCTACTCACGAAACTATATACTAGCGCAATATAAGTGTCCTAGGGTATGTCTACTTGTAATTACTAGATGACTAGTGCCCTGGCAATATCGTAGGCCATGAGACATCATCATCTGTAATAGCAATATGCACAATGATCTCAGTACATATAAAGGTGGTCGAATTATGTAGTGATAAAGTTCTTGTCTGAAAACCGAAACCCTGATCAATCTATGTCCAATGAATTTTTGTTACTGCTCCTACCAAAGCCTCCAACATGCGGACACGTCTCTTATTATAGTAAAGATTATGCTGAAAGGAGATTAAAGTTTTAGCATGTTGGGTTATATTATATCCAAGTCGCTCTTGAGGATTATTACCAATGTATTGCAATGGTGAAATTTCTCAAAGTACGATTGCTGTGTTAAAATCTAACTAACATTACATCCACATAAATCGTTTATTGTTAAAAGTCGCTTATAATGTGTTGATATCAATATTTTTCTTCTCATGAATTTAAGGTTTATATCGATATTACTGTATTACTATTATTACTTCAATAACTTTAGCTGTTGAATTCAATGACTGCAACTTTATAATTTTTGTAATTAGGTGCTTTAAAAATTTGGTTTCAGTGGATTTCACAAGTAAAACAACTAACATTGCTGAAGAATTTAATATAACTTATTTTATTTATTTCTTGTTACTTTCTAACTCTAGAATGATAATCAGCTGGCACATAATGCAATTTTTTGCACACATTGTTTATGAGAGGCTATCTGAGTAGCTAACTGGTAAAACTTTGTTAGTTGAATTATTGTCAAATGGTCCCAGTTTAAAAATTTTTTATACCTTCCCTTTTTTTTTCTCCTAAACGTTAACACAGGTGCATGCTACTACTAGAAACAAAAGCTGATCTGCCCTGGCACATGAACTGCATATTATCATCTCTACTGCAACTCATTGCTATACTGCGCCATCAATCGGAGCCAGCTTCCGAGAGCTGATAAATCTGGAAAGGAACCGGAGGGAGAGTCTAGTTAGTAACATGATCTATGAAATGTGCTTTTAGCATGGATTGAGGTTGTTATCTGACAAATGTGATATTGTTGGAGTTTAGTTGAATTAGAGTTGTGAATATTACCCTCATTTGCATTTCTATAATTATGACTAAAGCTCTTATGCCTTCATGATTAATACAATTTATTAGATTCAAGCAAAATACTTTGTTTTAATTCATTTCCAGAACACAAACCAAATCAAGTCCACAACAGAAACATTGACTCAAAGAACATATATCTATCATATTTCTAAGTTATTAATCTCTGTTCCACATTTAGAGGGGAAATAATGATTGTGAACAGTATAATTGTAAGAGTAAGAAGGTTCTTTGCTATCAGAAATAATCCACTATAAATAAATGGTAGCAAATAGCCAAAGAAGTTATAAAATTATTTTGGTGAAAAACAACACCATATTTAATTAAACCTGAAACATGCAGCAGAGTCCAAAAAGAAAAAGAACAAAATAAATTAAAAATTGACATTTCTAGTTACTAAATCAAAATGCGAAGCAGCTATTTAAGTACAGGGTTATAAATGCTAATTGACAAAAAACTAAATCTAAAACTTTATGGTAAAAATGTTTAGAAAAATAAGATTACCCGAACAATTTTTAGTGAACCCCAAAATGATCATTTCAATATATAATTCTGTTAACAAACATTTGATATATGAAATAAAAAGCTAAGGTAGTACAATCTCGAAATAGACAGTATTGCATGATTTAGAAAAAACTACTATGGAATATTTTGTCATACTAGATATAGATCTTTACGATGTTGTAAAGAGGTCACAGAACTACTTATCATTGCATGACAGGAGGTCAAGTGGTAAAAAGATGGCGTCATTATCAGGACATAATGAGTAAATACAGAAAAATCCGTCCATGTGTTTAATACCTTCAGAGTTTGTAGAGTCTTCAGAGGTTTTGATTCTTTAGAGAAATTTAATATTGCATAGGTTAATTTCATCAGTTTCACATTAATTGATAGTATAGTACTGTCTTCTCATCATATCTAGGTACTATCAGAGTGTCTCCTGATATGCACAAATCACAAACAAAAGAAAAAGTCCTTTTTTGTGAGTCTTCGAGCTTCCCCAGATACCTGCCTGTCAACAACCACAGCACCTCAGCATCGAGCTAGCATTCCCAGGATATAAGAACTTCACATTTCAATAAAAAGAATATAAAAGTAAGTAAATTTGTGACAAAACAAACTAAAATCTATAATGGGTGCGATGATCTAAGCAACTAACTGTAAGAGAGGTTTTGCACATATTTTGTTTTTATTAATATTACTGGAACTATTTTTCGTCATATTTCGGCAATAGTACTTTTTTCCAGATACATTTAGACACTATTACAATGTATTATGTTCATTATCTAACTATAAGCTTTGGATTCAAAATGTAAGCACAATGTTCAGACATAGCATAACCATTAGCTTTCATATCCGCAATTATTTTCCAATTCCCTCAAGCACAAGTATGGTATTTAAATGATTTTTATAGTTTAGAAGCTACCTGCAGATCTATGAGTAAATCTAGTAGTCTCGGAGGTGACTCTATCATGTTGAACTAAATGATATAATCTAATTACAAGATATCTACAAATTAGGTAACAAGGTTTCACAGCTGAACACTTTTTGACAACAAGTCAAGCAATCCACGAAATTGTTTGTCTATTGCTGTTTTTTTATTTAGCTTCACCGGCAGTAGAACTTTTGACAATAAACACAACATGACATAGAGAATCATTTGAATAATATGAATAATATTTATACTTTGAGATTTCTAAACAATGAAATCAGAAGGACTTTTAATAATTGATATAAGATCAAGTGGATATAAAAATCTATAATTCACTTTATGTAACATTTAATGGAGACAAAATAGTTACCCAATAAATTATAGCAACAACTCACCAGTATTAGCCTGTAGTATGTGTAACTCTGTCTGTTCTGAGCGCATAGGTGCCACTAGTATGTACTCCCCTTCATAGCAGGCTACCCCACCAGGCCCATCAATTTCTGTACAAGTCCACATTGTCTCTCCTGTTTCTATTTTCACTCTGAACACTGTTGATGTTTGATAGGATGATACAACTACAGACTCCTGGTCCAGAGCACAGAGAGCTATTGTTCTCCATTCACCATCTTGTAGACGAGGGATTTGTTTGATAACCTGGCCATCTAGTGAATAGACTGCCAGAGAGTTGTTAGACCTATCAGGGACTACTACCTTATTTCCAGCTACAACTAGCTTGTTAACAGACTCACTAGCTGAATCAGAGTGATGCCAGCTAGTGATTAGTCTACTGTTCAGATCAAATACTAGAACTTTATGTGAATAAATCAGAATATACAGACTCTTGTTATACAAATACAGTCCATCTATATCTTCTACCTCTGGTAAAGAGAGTGAAGTTACTGAGCTGGCCAGTTCATCTAATCTATATAACAATGACCCATCCCCACCAGTATATGTAAATTGGCTACTATTAGTAACTGCGCAGCACCCTGATGAGACCGGAACTTCCTTTTTGAGTTTAAGTGATGTTGGAAGAGTGGGTAGATGGACTGCAATAGCAGCAACCTCTACCATCTGTAACTCTAGCTCCTGCTCTTTTACTAAGAACAGTAACAAAAAAAATACAATTTTAAATCTAACCAATTAATGACACATTAGCGGTGAAGAGAAATGCAGCAAACACAACATGTTATAACAAAATTTGACAAATATAAAGATAGATGCCTGCACACAGAAGGTAGCAATTATTAAGTCATATGTCTGTTACCTGTTTGAACAGGTACTTCAGAAATTTCTGAAGAAAGTTTTTCAAATCTCTATCATTCTAAGAGTTAAAAACCGATTAATGATACATCAATGGTAAAGAGAAATGCATCAAATACAGTATACTATAACAGATATACTTTGACAGACATAACACTAGGTATCTGCACACAGCAAGTAGCATCTTCTAAGTCATATGTATGTTACCTGTTTGACAAGGTACATAGAAAACTACTACAAAGGTACAAAGTTTTTAAATTTTTTATAACTTTCAGAGTCACACAATTAACAAGATGATAACAGTTATTGGCACCATAAACACTGACCATTGCAGTACAGTACGCCATCGGTCATGGGATAACTACTGTCGCTACGATTTTGTTGGAACCTCTGTTAAAGATCAAAAGTTTGTACTTATATTGTGAGTATTAAATAAAATGGAATGGGAGTCACCATAATTATTTCAGGCCAAAAAAGCCTGGTGGGCGCTACCTTCATCCATTTATATACCTGCTTGTACTTGAGGAACAATTACTCCAGTAAAACTTGACGTGACTTGTATTGTTTTCTTTGCACAGAATGGGAGAGCAGTTGAATGTAAAAAGTAAAAGCAGCAACAATTGTTTGCAGTGACATGTGCTAAACATATTAATATTGCCTAAAGAATAGTGTGAAATCTGATTTAACCTTGGTGAAAGCAACAGGCATTTTAACACGCTGCTACATCGGTTATAAAGCTTCTATATTTCATAGTTGAAGTGTTTCGCTACAGAAATAAACCAATATGTTCATGGACACTAGGAAGCAGGGAATCATTTAATCAGCTTGAAGGCTCTTTGTAATCAAGTGAAAAGAGAACACATCAATATGCGTGACATACCTTGAACAGAGAGTTCCTTCTGGTTGGTTAACATCATAGAAGGTACATCTTCATCGACAAATCTCCTGATCTCATTATATGTTGTTGTGAAACTGTTTACTATATCAACCTGTTGAACACTATAAATGTTGTAACTATAGAATGCGTAAGGTAATAAACATTTTGCCAAACTACTGTATTTGAAAGCTACCTTTCAGTAAGCGCCACTTCAATTCTACCACCACTATTGGACATTACTAATATTTACAAACCCATAATAGCAAACGTACAGTAGAAAAACGTCCACCAAAACCGTACTAATAATCCTCAATTACATCAATAACAATTATCTCGTTCATCGTTTCTGTTCATATTGAAATCTGTTTTCAAACTCAAAAGCTTTTTGGTCTTTTCATGAAAAAATGTTTTGGGAAAAATAATGAATGAAACACCATAGAAATAATTAGTAACTGTTTTAGGCATATGGAAGTTCCTTGTTCAACATGGCCTTAAATCTTCCATGTATGAAACAAATGTTTTAGTCTTTACGATAAAATTTGTCCTATTACGTATTTTGGAGCTACAATTTTAAAACTATTTCGATTACACGAGGTTTTTTTTATTCGCAGGAGAAGTGTATATTCTAAAAGGCATTGCACAAAAGTTTTGCTCTGCTAAAAACTGTTTAGACTCTAACATCAACTAGCTCAGCTGTGCAGAAAAAGAGTTGAGGTCAGACAACATCATGGAAAGTGTTGAACATCCAGAAGAATGGAGAATAGCTCCAGGCAAAAGCAACACTTGCAAAGGCACCGATGCATATATTTTAGTTTCAACAACGTTATTTTTGTCTCTGACTGTATTACAACTTTGGTTTGTTTGTCATTTATTATTGAATAATATACTTTTAGTATTTGATAAATTATTAATTTATAAATTATAAAATTGAAGACATAGAGTATAATTTGATAACATAATTGTGGTAACATAAACTTGGGTTATAGTGGATCAGCGCTTATAACCCGTTTTATTGAAAATAAAAATTCAGTTTTGGCTGCAAACTGCCGCTAACATATCAATGAGTGCAATGAGCTGTTATGCAACCTTGTTAAATATAGTTATAAAAAGAAAATATGCTTTCTGATTTAGACAAAAAAAGAGCTTGAAAGCTTCAACAAATTGCAATGTGGGGTATAATACCATCACAGGTTAATTGCAACAGATAGATATCAGCTGATATAGACGTGTATCAACTTCCTGTGCATATTTATTCCGAGATCAATGACAAAGTTGAAGGTTTTATTGCAGCCCGGAGGGTTGTTGCTCCAACCAGAGAAGAGTGCAAAATATAGGCAAAATTCGATTCGCTAGGGTTACATTTATCTTTACAATATTCGGACGCAGAGTTTAAAAAAATATGATACCACTCTTGAATTGAACATAAACAATAAAAAATGCCCCTATAATGTAAGGATTGCATAACAGAGAGCAACCAAATTTAAATAGATGTTTTACGGTAAGTTGTTTGTGAACTGAGAGGGCAGAAGCTGGCTATCACCATTCAGGGAAAGTAATCAATTGTAAGTTTAATTGGCTCAAGAAGGCATGCCATCAACCTGCTAATAGGTGAATTCAATGCAGGCTAGTGGTTGCACTTGAGACCAAATTAGGGCAAAATGTGTCTACGTGTGTGCTGGTCCTACAGTTGGAAAAATGTGGCTATATGATAAATTGGAGTACCAAAAATATATCATGATAGAGATCATCAAGCTTGGGATTGCACTAGACTTTCCATTTTGTGTGCTCTGTAAATTTAAAAATGATTGAAAAACTCTTTAGAAATGATTTGAAAGCTAATATAAAAAAGAAAACAAAGCAAAGGAAGTGTGAAAAACTAGGGAGATTTATTGATAAAGGTAGTTGGATGTTAATACTTCCTGCCGAGTTGGATTTGCTCAGAACCATCAGCATACCAATAAATTTATCTGAGAGCAAAACTACATGTTTGACCATAATTCTTGGTATCACAATTCCATATGTACCCAGTGATACCAAGTATAGGTATGTACAACAAGTTTTTTACTTCTCTGGAACAAGGACTTGTGCATTGCATATGCATCTAAACATGTTGACTATGCCAATTTTAACATTGGTAGAAGTTTTATCTGAAAGAGAAGGAAACCAGTGGGGCAACGCGAATGGTCCCTCTAGAGAGGAATAACGTAAAAAAGCCATCATCAGTAAAAAGTGGAATAGACTAGCCAACATCAATAAGTGCCCAAAATTTTTGTTAAAAAACAATTTCCATCCTGGCACAAAATAATTTTTAATCAATTTCTTAAAAGACCAAAAATCATGACGAATGCCTCCTAGATTCTATCATGGGCTATAAATTTTTAATTTAACTAGCAACAGGGTCCACTGCTGAATAGGTCTGGTAGAGAAGAGTTTTTCTCCATGAAACTGATTCAGGGTGAGATTTTCCAAACATTTGAACAGGTTGGTCATATGCATAATAGAATTCTCTTCCCAGTCTTTCTTACACTAAAGCAGTGGTTCCCAACCAGGGGTGTTTGCACCCCAAGGGGTGTGAGACATCATCCCCGGCAGTGCAAGAAGGGGGGCTGCAACTTCTAAAAATTTTTATTAGTTGAATGAATTGTTTTGCACTTTAAAGGATGTGATATCTTTTGAGAAAGTTCTAAGAAAATTTTCAAAACCTTAGGTCGATAACGTCATGGAAATCTTAACCCTTTAGCGACCGCGAGGTTACGATGGAAAAACCACTAGCGTACCAGCCAATAACTGGCGCGATTTGAGCTTTCGACATGACCGCATAGAAACTGCAGTAACTTACATCAAAATTGTGGCAGTTACATAAATTGACATGCATAGGAAAGCTGAGAAATTTCTCTACAAGCTGATGCTTCTTCTATGTAGATAGCTTGCAAATATTTACCAACAAAAGTCTCAATTTGCTGAAGCGATGAATTTTTTATTTTTGTTTGTCAATTTTAATTGTATTTTTCTAATCGGTAAAAGCAATTGACAGTGTTGTCTAAATAATTCTTGCATAGCTTCATATCTTCACAACAATTTGCAAAAAAAACTGGACGTCAAATAGCATTGAAAGTGTAGATATGAGCTCCGTTACAATGCAGGAACGCCTTTCCAAATTTTCACCGCGTGACCCTAATGACCTGCGAAAATTGAGGCTTGACATGGCCGATTAAAATTGGCTATAACTCGCATGCAAATTCGCATGGAGCTATAAATGAATATGCATTTGAAAGCTTAGAAATTTAACAACAGACAGCCATTTATTCCCTGCAAATCGGCTGTGCACACTTTAGTCAACATTCTGATTTAACAAAGTTGTCACCTTTCTATCATGAAATATCGATTACAAATTTATTTTTAAAAGCAATATCTCTGCCAAAACTGGTTTATGATAAACATCTGCACGATGTCATATGTTTACAAGAGTTTGCAAAAAATTGGGTTATCCAAGCGCATCAAAAGTTGAGTTAAGTGCTTCTGTGCATTGCGGGAGCAGACCTTCGAAATGCTCATATCGCCATGGCGATAAGCAGTGCAACTGTTACCCGACAAGGCTTCTCAAACTCTGCTATAACTCCCGTGCAAATTGGCATAAGACTGCAAATGAATATGCATCTGAAAGCTGAAACATTTTCCTTCAAGCAGCTTGCCGAGACTGCAACTTGAGATCAATATATTCACAGATATGAATTTTTACTGGCAGATTTATGTGCATTTCTTGAAATTATAGATTCAAGTAACAATTTTGCATATAAACTCATTGCACGGATTCAGGTGTGATGCAGCTAAGATCCATGTGCGCTGCAGCAAGGATTAACTGGTTGTGCACAAGAAGAATTGAGTGGTGAGCCTGTATTCACACATTTTGTGAAGCAGCAAAAGACAGGAAGCAACATTTATTATGAGCAGATACAGCAAATGATGGAGAGATCATTCTGCTAGATGGCAAAACAATATGAGAACTGAACTCTTTTGATTAGGTGGGTGATAAGGGCAATGGGCAACAAATACAACATATCAATACACAACAAATACAATCGATAATGACATTTCAGCAAACGTATGTACAAAAGCTAGCAATACCAAGCAAGGAAGCATTTGCAGAAACTAAATAAAATACAATTTGTAAATAAATTTATTTTGCATGGTAGGGATCAAAATATGACTCGCATAGAGATATTCCACAAGAGAATCTGCTGCCGGTACCTTCAGCTTTACTTGCTCATCACCCATGTATACAAACAACTTGTGCACATAGCCAGAGACAGCATCGGAGAGCAAATAACTTTGATCCAAATCTGTTTGACGGAATACACTGTCTGAAGTTGAGCCGTCCTTTCCATGCCAGCAAGCTTTCATCTATAGATATAAATTTATCAGGCAGCAAAACAGAATATAACCAGTCGCATATCATGGCAGAAACATTTTTCAACTTGAACAATTTATTGCCAGCAGGGTCTTCAAAATTGTCAGTAAAAGGTAAACTTGCTTCTATTTTTCTTTCTACTTTCAATTTTATTAAAAACCCGCGTAGATGATGAAGGATTGTGGACCAGTAAGACAACAGAGTAGGCTTTTTGAGAATACCTATATGCAAAACTAAACCAATAACTCGTCATATATATTTATCATCAACAGGCTCTGAAGCATCGCAATGTTTTTGAAAGCCATATTTATTCGTTTCATTAAACATTACATTTATCATGGCCAATGTTATAAAAAGCTTCAAATAATAAAAAATACTTACCTGTTTAAGTATTCAAACTTATCTCCTGCCAAGCTGTCAACAAAATGTAATTATTTTGGTTTTAAATCAGCTCCTCTTTGATATCCATCATTATTCCCTGTTTCAACGCCGGCCGTTTCAATCCCACTTTCGCAACCCAATTCACTCTGTCGATCTTCTTTTTCACTTTCATTGTCTTCCCCACATTCTTCTGACCTGAAATCCTCTTCTTCACTTTCGAACCAGTCGATATCATCCTCTAAACAAATGTTTTTAGCCGAGCTCAAATAATCACGTCCGTCCATGTTGATCAGCTTTCCATAAAGAAAGATCAAATCTTTACAACGTGTTATTTTTGCACATGCACATAAAATTTATTATTTATAGCCTCAAAACAGTAGTAAAAAACTTACTGAAATTGCTCAAATTTTTAATTTTAATTTTTAACGTTGTTTTTAAAATAAATAAAACGTTTTAAAAAAGGTCTATCGAAAACGGCAAAAATGTCGGGTTTGTCGGTTTTGGTACGCTGAGACATTGCTCGTAAACCGAGAAAGGTCGGTCTTGGAACGCAAAGGGTTAAGTAAATATAATTTTCATTATTGATTCCTTGATTCCGCCATGGCCCCAAACAAAAAAAGGATTCCCGAGTTGTTACTTCTTTGAGTCCTTGCTGAATGACTTCTCCGCGTATAAGTGCCATACTGCCAAACGTACAAAGTTTTATCATATGATCTATCTATATATACCTGTATATACTACTAAGTGTTGGTGTGTGTATCCATCTATAGATATAGCTATAGCGCGCGCTGATTATTTTACTGATGCAGCCACGCAATATGACACCTCTGTTAAGAATTATTTTTCGTAAGGTTCAATTACTATATCTGGGGTCAAGGTCAATTTTTCTTGCGTGGACATTTACATTGAAATATTTTGGGACCCAAGTATATACAACGCAATGCTTTTTCATCTTTTTCCGATAAAGCTAAGTTTATCTCGAACTTAAAATTTGGCGATTTTTGTACTGATTATATACATGTATGTTACCGAAATATATATGTTGCATCGACATCTCGTAGTTTACATACTTGCTATTTATTTTACGGGGATGCGAGTTATGGGGTATTTTAAATTTAGGGGATGCGAGGTTTGAGCAAAGTTTTTTCAGGGGTGCAGGAGTAAAAAAAGGTTGGGAACCACTGCTCTAATAAGTCTGCACAGATGATTTTGGATCTAAATGAGTTAAATCTATATTTTGGTCAACAGTGTTTCAAAATGAAAAATGTCTGTCGGGTGAAGCAAATTAACAGCATAGGCTGCTACAGATTTTTATTGATCTGTAAAATTAATAATTATTGAACTATTAATAATTAAATATTAACTAAATAATCAATATTAACTATTACATAATCATGAACAATTATAATATTAACTTATTACAGCATCCCTAATCACCCCGTCATCGAAAATTTTCTCTTGAATGTACTTAGCTTGATTCCAGATTTTTTAGTAAAATCATGCAAGTGATACTTTTGAGGGGCATAAAAAGGGGCACTTGTCTATGGTGTACGTTGGTGTTTTGTGTCTGTGTGTTCACCACGAGTTGAAGCTGAACATGAATCAAACAGAAGCCTTTAAAAAGGTTATTCGGAATACTGGTTGACCTCCTACTGGCCTTGTTAGACGCGTAACTAAGCAGAATGTCCAAAACTGTATTTAGTTTGCTTGCATAAAGAGGATTTGGCAGAGGTTGCTTTTCATATTCAGAAGACTGCGTCTGCTTCTGAGGCGGTAAGAAATTTGGATAACTTTGATGCTATTTCAAAAACTAGAAAGTGGTCTTCCAGCTCTCTGTTTGCTAAACCGTACAACTTACCTGTGAGCAAAAATGGTGCAGTAAATGAGAAGCCATAGTAGCATGAGATACTTCTTGTTACGTAAAATTATTTGTATAAACAAATGGAAACACCATGATTTGACATGTATGAAATTTTAATGCTATGTGTAAACATGTACGCATAGAAAATTGCACGGAAATAGAATTCAGCTTCAATTTATCGGCCACTCCTACATGTAATTGGAGGATGAAAAAATGGGTCAAAATTAAATTATATTCACTTGAAACTTGATTAGAACTGTTCTGAGTTCGGCAGTACAAGTTTTTCAAATCACCCACACAGCCCTTTTGCTTGCATGTTAGTTTAGGTTCATGTTACCACATTTGTCATTGTCATGCATCTTAAACGAAATGGTTCTGTTTAAATATTTTTCTTCCTGCAGCCTCTTTCAATGCAACTACTACAAAGCATTGATAGCTTTCTTGCTGATTGACTATAGATAGCTCTTGTTTTATCAGTTCATGTTTTTCTCCATTGTCAAAGTCGAAATAATTCTAGTAAAATTTCGACTGCTTGTTATTTACTTGTGCAATAAAAACACTACATTATGCAAAACCAACAACACCAATCAAAGTTGCAAAGAATGAAAAAATGTTAAAACATGAATAACTTTTTGAGGACTAGCTAAAAGTGCAGAAATCTGTAAAAGTACTGAAAGTTTATATCATAATTGCTAGTAAAAATGGTATAGTATTATGCATCCGTAAAATGGTTTATGATGTCCACATCGCCAATATTAATAAGAATATTCTCAGCGCACTCTAAATATAAAAAAATATACAATAATAAGTTGTATGCTCTTAAGGTTTGCGTACATAACACCGGAAAAACTATTGATACAATTTTAGCAAAGTACAAACATGCAACTTAAAAAAAAGATTAGTAAGCACTAGTGCCATTACATAATGTTTGAAGTAATCGGTTTGGTTACTCGTCAATTATGACTGGTATATGGATATGTCAAAAAGCTGGCCATTCAGTATTTTGTGAAAATGGGTTTAATGCTATTTGTTTGGAAAACTAAAAGAATCGTTCACTATCAGACAATTAAGGTGAAAACACACTAGGCGAGATTTAGCGCAATATCGTGCTACAGCTATAACTATATATACACTAGAACTCGTTCAGCATGCAGAGCTGATAAATATATATAGATATATATATATAGATAAATATATATATATAGATAAATATATATATATATATATATAGATAAATATGTATAGATAAATATATATATCTACTATATAAACGGCAATCGTTGTGTGTGTGTGTGTGTGTGTGCGTGTGTGTGAGTGTCCGCCTTATAGAGTACCGTACTTTTCCGACCATTAGCCGCTACTAGGTACTAGGTTAACGGGATTCTCCGGTTAGTACACGCCTCTACTATACATAACCTATTCATCGTAGGGATGAACGATAAATACTTATATGCTAATAGTATGAGTTGTCTTCTCGATATATTGAGTCACCGATAACTCCCAAATATGAGCAGTATAAATAAATTACCGTATATGGCGGTCTTTTTTTTCGATTCGATCGTTAGTTAGTTAGTAATCTTTTATTTTGCTGATAACAAAATAACAAAAAGCCTCTATTTGCCGGCATATTATCCAATAAAACGGAAACTGTAGAAGAATCCTGAATGCAAGATAGTAGTGAACAATTCATATTTAGTTTGAGATTATTTGTGTAAAAGTTAAAAGAAAATTTACATGAGAGGATGACTTCTAATAAGTAATGCAGGATAGCTTATACAAAGATAAATTGATTGATATCTCCACTACTTAATAACGTTGGATTTGCCGCTGTTCGTGATAGTGGGTCATGTTCATTTCCTTCAGCAGCCGAGTTACTAATTTTTTTCCAGCTACGAGTAGGCCTACTGTAACTTACTATTACAGAACTTTCACGAGTACTCCGAGGGTTGCGATACGCTATTGTGAAAAGAAAGAGAGCAGCTGCTATCGACTTACTGTCACCCTGCATCAGCCATGACCAGCTATACGTCGCCTGCTCAAAAGTAGGCACACGCCGAAAACTGTTTCTTCATACGCCCGACAGAAAAACCAAAAATGTTGTCTATCCGCATGTGTTGCGTTGAACTAAGGGAGAGAGAGAGGGAGAGAGAGAGAAAGGGAGAGAAAGAGAGCGAGGAGGAGAGGGGGGGAGAGAGAGAGAGAGAGAAGGGGGGAGAGAGAGGGACAGCGAGGAGGAGAGGCGGGAGAGAGAGAAGGAGAGAGAGGGAGAGGGGGAAGAGGGAGGGAGAGAGGGGAAAGAGGGAGCGAGGAGGAGAGGGGGGGAGAGAGAGAAAGGGATAGAAAGGGAGAGAAAGAGGGAGAAGAGAGAGGGGAGAAAGGGAGAGAGAGGGGAGAATGGGAGAGAGAGGGAGAAAAGGGGAGAGAGAGGGAGAGCGAGGAGGAGAGGGGGGGAGATAGAGAGGGAGAGAAAGAGGGAGAGAGAGAAAGGGGGAAGAGGGAGGGAGAGAGAGAGAGAAGGGGAGAGAGAGGGGGAAGAGGGAGGGAGAGGGGAGAGAGGGAGAGAAGGGGAGAAGGAGAGAGAGAGGGAGAGAAAGAGGGAGGGAGAGAGAGGGGGAAGAGGGAGGGAGGGAGAGAGAGGGGAAACACGGAGAGAGGGGAAAGAGGGAGAGAGAGAGGGAGAGCGAGGAGGAGAGGGGGGGAGAGAGAGGGGAGAGAGGGAGAGGAGAGAGAGGGGAGAGACGGAGAGAGGGGAAAGAGGGAGAGCAGGAGAGAGAGAGGGAGAGCGAGGAGGAGAGAGGGAGAGAGAGGGAGAGAAAGAGGGAGAAGAGGGAGGGAGAGAGAGGGGAGAGAGGGAGAGAGAGGAAAGAGGGAGAGATGGAGAGAGGGAGATGTAACTGCATATTTGGAGTTGTTTTACGGTATGAAAGCCAACTCTCAATAAACCTTATGCTGCCCGTGAATCTGCTTCTGTAGACGGGTAATGCAGCTAGTATATATATATATAAAGCTCACTAAGATTAACATATGCTAGAACGACTGTCATTCAGCTTTTACATGCGAAAGGAAGGATACTGGTCTTTAGAGATCATGGTTCGATAGGGATGGCTTGACTAGCGGGTTTCTTGAGATATACTTATCTCACAATGTTTTCATAGTATGTTCTCAACGAATTAATTTGTATTCAGTGATGTTATATAGGAAATAGTGCAATGAGACGTGAGTAAATTGATTCACGAGCTCAGTCCCCGAACACATTGGGCTAGTTTTTTTCGAAGGCACGTTGTTTCTCATTAAGTACATCGTTTTTTCTCCCACAATTGCGACAAGATATGTTACCAATTGGATTTAATTCGAGAAGTTGTCCCTACTAGACACTCTACATTATAAGAAATTTTTTACAGAGTATGAAACAAAGTTTACCTATTTCTTAAAGTTATCTGGAATCTACGTTATAGGAGCATCTACCGTAATTGGGTTCTCCATTTATAAGTAATAGGCAAACTAACTTTGTACATTAGTTTCGTACACACCTAACGGGTATATCCTTAGTTGTAGGAGAAAAAAACCTATGTCCAAAGCAAAATTAGCTGGCGTACAACTATACCGCTTGAAATTTTGATCAAGGACCAATATATCCCATACCGATATATATCAGACCCATATATTATTAATTAATATGGGGCGGGGATACCAACTGGTAGTGTAGGTGGTATATACAGTAGTTTCAGGTAGGTGGTCTATTAGCTTAATAAAAGTTCCAAGACGGAGAAACACTCATCCTTGTTCAACTAGGCCTCTCAAAGAGCGTGAGAATACAAATCTATTTTTGAAAAATAAATTATTGGAAGTGTCATTTTATGTTTTTCCCACCTGGTGAGACTCTTTGAACTTAGCATCTTGTAGCAGAAGTAGAGTGTTCATCTCTGTCATCCTAACTCCTATATCTTTCTCTATAAATTCTACTAGCTGTTCCTTTGAGGTCCTCCTGTTGACTACCAGCTCTTGCTCGAGTTCGTCATACATTCTACGTAGTTCTGATAACTGAAAAAAAGAAATTCATGTTACGTAAAATAAGGTAATCAAAATACGTGATCCTTAAACACTGCATTTCACATCTAAATTTATCTACATTCGAGATAAATGATGCATTTACACCGCATGAAACGGGTAGATGCCGAAGATAAAAACTGAGTATATAGCAAAATGCAAACAAAACATGTGCTTATTCTAACTTTCAAAGTAAATCAGTACATTCTAATTTTCTAGATATATTTACTGTATTTACTATTGCATACTCACTCAATGAATTTAGCACAGTACTACATGTAGGTTGGGTTACCTGTGAAAATGTGATACAATGGCTGATGTTTTTATTCTTAATAGTAAAAATACCTACATGTTTATCTCTTGATCTGTATAGCTGATCAAGGAGTTCCCTGGTCTTTTTTTCATAGTCTGTCAGTACCTTGGTACTACGCTTGAGAAGGGTGGCTAACTCCCCTTCCTTAGCCAATGCTTCAACTTTTATCTTATCTTTTTTATCTTTCAGAAACTTGACTAATTTTTCAAGAGTGACAGCAGAATGCGCAGAACCTGAAACATATTTGAATCTAAACACATTCATCTTTTTTTATAAACAGAAGGAAAACCGTTAGTAAAATTTTGATCTACTAATCGGAAAGTTGATCAAACAGGCACCAAAAATAAACAGTTCAATAATCAGAAAGTTATAATGTCTTCTAAATTTCTCTGAACGAATTCTAATAACTCTGCCCTGCCATATTTATGAATGTTTGTAGCTTCAAATAAATAAACGATTAGCGTATTTTAGTGTGTTTGGGGAATGATAATCCATATCATTTATTTTCGATTCAGTCATAATAAAACCAATAAATTAATTGCTATATGTTGCTTGAATAGACCTACAAGTTTAAAGCCAATCATAGAAATTAGGTTAATAAATTTCTGTACATGATTGCTATTCATGTACCAGAAAAGAAACTTTTAGGCATTCTTTAATGAACACCTCTCTGGGTACATATAGATAATTGGCAGTGCATAGAGTGACATGAAACCAACCATGAGAAATCACGAGTTTGTGCAGTGATTTATTATTGGTGACAAAAGAACCTGTAAGGAAGTATTATCAACCATTAGCTAGAATCCAAGAGAACCAGCTAATAGAGCGATCAATAATCTAGCAAATGCTATTGACCAGCTGAAACTATGGATATTTTACTAAAAGGACAATTCCCAATCCGTATGATGTTAGAAATAAACATACTGTAGTTGTGAAGCTATTTATAAGCGGGAATGAAAGACATTTTTCAAAAAAAATATTTGAAATGAAAAATATCCTGAAATTATACAAAAGTTATAAATATTTGCAGTACATTAGAATACTAAACATACAGAAGAAGTCTATTAGCAAATGAAGGAGAATACGTTATTACTTACTAAGACGCAAAAAGGCCTGTACTAATGATACTTACCATTGGCACATTCTTCAGTACGATCCAGGCAAGTCAGGCAAAGTACTTGAAAGCATGTTGAACATCCCATGATGATTGGTTTGTCCTGATGTGTATCGCAGTACCTTTCTACCAAAACTTCAGCTTTAAGCTGATATTCTTTAATGTCAAGGAGATCCGTGTGTAGAGGGAAAAACTGGTGATGCAACTATAATATATGGACAACTGTAAGTTAGCAATTAATGCACTATTTCTGGGACCGCAAAACACTAACTGATATTAAAATATGTTGACACTCACCTCTAAATGTTTAGTACACATCTTCCTACTACAGCTGCAACAGTAGCTCACTGCTAGCTCTTCTGTAGTCTTATTCTCTACACAACTTTCACAAAAATGCCTTCCATTGTTTCTATTATCTCCGGATGGAAGTCTTGCTAATGTCACATCAAACACAGCCCTAAAATACACCACATGCAATGCTGTAAGATACAAGTTTAAAGGTTTAGCAATTCATTTAATTAAAATGTTTGTATTCAGTGATGAAAATACATCTTCAAGTATGCCAGGTTACAGGATGTGATATAATTATAAATCTACAGCTCCTTTATATAAATTTAATGGCTATCAGTTTGGAGAACACTTGATGTGAGTTGTACATATGGAAGATTACTTGATATTTGCCAATAGCGATCGAGCAGTCCTTGATCTACATTAACACATTTTCACTCAAGAAGGTATACACCAAATTCAAAAAGTGAAAAATGCAATGCAAAAGGTACGAAATACAATTAAATAATTAGATGTTTCAAAAATTAAGCAGCAAAATCTTACAGTGTGCAATCTTACAGGAATAAAATAAACTACCTTTGTTTAATTTCATCAATTATCATAATTTCAGTACAGCTATTTACCAATACGCGACTTGAATTGTTTAACAAATATTGGTGAAACCGTACAAAACGGTTCCCCTGGCCATCTCCATGAACCTATCAATATAAATTATTTTGTACACTAGTTTTGGTACAGTTAGTTAATTAGCAAGTTAAATGCTTATCATGCTTCACAATAACATTCGATCACTGCGAGCGAGCTGTAATGGCTGTGAAATGTCGGACTTACGGCAATCAAAAACACTACAAAAATTGCTAGTGTGTTTATAAATTAGTGGTGGAGCATTGTATGATGGAAAAGTTACAAATAATTCATATTTTCCATTTTGCCAAAGATCCACAAAAGCTAACACATTTTAGTCAAAAAATATCAAGTAACTCAAAACTTACTTGCATGTACCACATCTGACAATCCTGTTAGCCTCAAAGTCTCCAACAAGACAAGGGTAGCAGTGGGAATGATGACAAGGAAGTGACCTTGGATCAGCTAGCTGTTCATCCTTTTCCATACAATATCCACACACTACAGACTCTGAAGCCATATCTACTTTAAACGCCCTAAAAAACAATTACGGCCACTCATTTAACTAATACAGCTTAAGTTCACAATTAACGTATGTCAGTCACCTTGGGTGATCAAAATGCAAATCTAAGATTTCCACACAAAAGGAACCAAGTTTCAACGTTGAACAAAGGTATCTAAATTACTATTTGTGCACCTGTATATAATTTGGATACTCGTGTTTCTTGAAAAAGTAGGATAAATCATTAGAAACTGTTCAATTTGCATATAACGAACAAGAAGCTTCCAGCAACAACATACAGTAGCTTCCTTACAATAAATTCAAAATGATAATGGGATGTTATGTTTGCAATAAATGCAATCATGAAGTGGTACAAAAAACTTCTCATTTTACTATCCTAATTCAAATTGGTGAGGAGCAACAACCAATCATCTGCCTCCACACACATAACTATTGGTTCAAGTGAAGTCTAACCAAATGTGGTAACATCAAACAGATGATTGTATGTCCAGTAAGGCCAATCCTTTGCAAACTAAAACAACACCAAAGACGAGCACCACCTCATCTAACCAAAAGAGCTAGCCTCTGTGGACAGGTTTTCACCATTTTAAGAAACAAAGGTTCATTGGCAAAGCATGCCGACAGATAAATCAAATTACCTGTTCTTCTAACATGGATTTTTGTTAAATGTACGATCAAACATACAACAAATCCACAAGGCAAAAACCCCTAGTAATCGGGCACTCAAGTTAACATGATTGCTCAAGCAAACCTTAAGGCTCATATCATGAGTTGAAAATAATCAACTCTCTGGCATATTTTAGTTACTGTAGCATCGTATTGACTCAAAGCACCCAATCAGTAAAAATTGAAATGAGTCTTTTCTGTAACGACAGACGAACTGAATCGATTTTCAATTTCAATCAGCCAAATAGGTCGAGTCAAAATGTCCGAACCCTTCACCATATTATTACTGTGATGACAGAAAATCCATCATGAACAGTCATGTTCCAAGCAACACAGTATATTACTTGAGGCGCCCCAAAGCACATATGTCAGTACAGACCCATGTTGCCAGTCACAGATGGTTTTAAAAGACCTCGATAGCACTGAAAATTTCAATGGTCTCAAGTATGAACTACACACCATTATAGTACAGCTCTATGGCTTGCCTGCACACTTACAATAAGCTTATTTGTTAGTTTTATAGCTGCCCACGAATATTGCTCCTTTCATTGTAAAGCCTTAATAACGACTTGCCTTTGTACCTCGACAAAACCATGACCGCGGATCGGAGTGTTATCATACCCACCAAAATTGTGCCACAATAAATTTAATAAATTAGGTTATCATTTTGCCATAAACTGCTCTAGTAACGCGTACAAAGTTCTTACTTTACTCATAAAGCAGCATCAAATCGTAGTTTCAATTTTTTTGTTTCCAGTTTAAGATAATTGAAAATAAATATATGGGTCGCGGTCACAGAAACCATGGTTAAGACGCCAATCACGAAGTTGAGTTATTCGACTTTAAAGTTGCACTAACTGAATTTATAATATCGGTAAGGATTTTTGTAACACGTGCTTCTTGACCAATCAAAGAGTGATCTTTCTGATTCTGAAGCCAGTGTAAATAATAAATGTCTTAAAACCTCAAAAAAAAACCTTAAAACCGTTGCTATGCTAAACAGGAAGTACTGAAAAACGGCCTCCGAAAAACGTAATGTTTTTTTTGCCGATTTGAAAGATAATTCTGACATTTTGGACACTTATAATGAGTACTTTGGTATTCCAACTGATGTTAAAAGCAGTGTAAGTAAAGAGAATGACCATGATATATTCCTAACCATTCTTATAAGATTTTTACAATATTTAAGTATAAGAATCATTATTCAATTTTATAAGATTTAATTAAAGAACAATTATTTGAATTTGCAAGATCAAAGTATAGAGTGACCGATGATGTGCAATAAAATTTACTGTTTTTATTTTTTAAAGTTTTTGTTGATCATATTACGGTTGTGCTCAATATCGCGACACTGCCAAGCCGTTTTTTAATATATGCAAAATTAAGTAATTTATTTCCTTATATGTATACAGCCATTTCTATGACAACCAGCCAAAATCTGTTTAGATTTTTAAATTCAGCATAATGTTTTTCATATAAAGACAGAAATCTAGATAAATATCACAACCTCTTAATATTGGTTGCTATGATGTTTTGAAATGTAAACAAAACTGTGCATCGGTTTTCGTTTCTCAGACTTTAACACCAGTTATCTTGGAACAATGTTTTCGCACTGATGGTAATCGTGCATTCAGTTGATTGACCATAAAATCTGCTGTAATTAAGCTAGAAGCAAAATTTTTTTACAAAATAACTGTGAGAATTTTCTCCTTCTGTTAATGCAGATAACTCTAAATCTTAAAATCCCGACTTAACCATAGTTTCTGTGATCATGACACATATAGTCTAAACAGCGACCTTAACGGATTTTCCTTAGTGAAATTCTTCAAAGCTGGATCAAAGATATTTTGAGTATTACATCTTAACATTAGATACATAATGTGTTCTGCATTTTTGTTCAAACTGCAAAACGACAGCGTTTTTTTTGTTGCAGACTGTTTTACTAACCAAATAAAATGTTAAACACTACATCTGTTTTTCAAATGCATTGATTGTTTTGCAAATCTTTTTGCTGGTTTTAAAAACTTCAAATTGAGGATATATGACAGACACTCTGATTTTACAATAAGAATGTCAAGTGCATGCCTGCGACAAATCTCAGACATGACTTAGTTCCATTGAAAAAAGCAAGAAAATCCGTAGTGAAATAGTTGATACTTGCTATACCAACAGTCAATACGCTGAGCTAATGTGTGTAACTAAATTAGTGATAGTGGGTTATAGTTATTTTTACTTATGTGTTGCCCAAAGTCAAGTTTTTGTAAGAATTGACAGAGAAGTGATTTTGTTTATATGAAAACTGAATTGACTCGAGCCATTGAAGTTAGGATAGCTAAGGAAGTGAAAATCGAGTTGTCGTGCTTTGCAATGTTAATTGAATCGATTCTTTTACGACAAATGATGCAAAATAATTGGCAATCGAATGGTTAACTTTTTGATGAAAGTTGAACCCAGTTATTTGTAATACCTTATAAACATCTCGGCAAATATTTACAACTTGTTTACAAAGCAGTCCGTACCAAAACCAATAGATTACGATGGATTTGATATGCTCAGCTTTCCTCATAGCCATATGCATTGAGCTATCCTGGGATTAGCCTAATAATACGCAAGCCAGCTTTTATGAAAAACCAATGGACTAGCACAGAACTCCACATATAGGCAGTTGTAGGTTAGCGTTTAACAGGAATGAGAAAAAAAGTAGAATAAAAGAAGAACCCTAGCGAGGGGGAAGAACAAACACCAAAAAAAGCAGGGAGCTGCACAATGCAAAGCCAAAAACTAGAAAGCAAAGAATTAGATTCATTATCGCCTTAAAGAACTGTGTGGTAACAATAATTTAGTTTTTTGCATGTGTCTTTCCATAGAACTCGCCCACAAAGTGTGACATGGAGGCTAAAATTTCAAATCATGCCTACATTAGATTCAGCACTACTTTTAGGAAGTTCAACAATTCAAATTTTGTAAACGAAACAGTTTTTTTCCGAGTCGTTGGTAAATTTTGCAGTTTTTACAACAGGTCAGAGACAGGTTGCCGATGTAACTGGGGACCTCATATCATACCATTAAGTGAATGCATCAATTATCAAAAAAAACTGACAAATATAATTACGATGTTTACAATAACTCATCAACAAAGTTCTAAACACCACAAAAGTTACAGACAGAAAATAAAGCGTAATAAGAGTAACGCCACAAAGTATGTCGACTTGGTCATCAAAAACTACATAATAAGCAGTCACCTTTATTCAAAATTTTCATCGAACAAAAAGACACAAACTTAATCATCTTTCACCTGCTTTAATACTCGTGTAACAAGGTCACAGTGCCATAAGAACAGTTAACTATGGAGTGCAAACAATATACTTTACATAAAACAATTGACTGTCTTACCATATATACAGGTTGCCGATGTACCAGAGACACAAGAGGACACCATTTCCCAGTTACACTGATAGTATTGCCAACTGATAACATTATGTCATTAATTTGAAGTAATGTTACTTCCAACATACAATAACAGTGATCATACATGTTTATATTTTTTGATTTCAGTTATTTAGGTTAGTTATCCTTAATACAGATTGTCGATGTAACAGGGACACCAGATGATGCGGTGTCCCTGATCGATAAGCTCATTCGGCAGAGTGACTTCAACTTCGCAGATGACGAAAAAATGGATTTGCAAAAATAATGCTTTCTTTGAACACATTATCTTACATTCCAGACCTCAATGCTCTCTTGTCACACTTTTTACATCAAAAACTGTTGGAGACACCACATAATGTTTTTTTTTATCAGTAAGTGTTGGTCACTGGAAGTTGTACTTTGTGTCAATTGATGTTTGGATTGGTGCTATCCAAGTAAACACTGATCCATTATGACACTGTTTTACTTTGTGATAATTTAAACGTGAAATATCTGATTTGTTTAATCACACATCTGTGGGCTAGTTCTGTGGAAATATCCATATATATGTATCCGCAAAAATTCGCAAATACATATATATAAAAAATTGTTTCCTCACCCCGGATACCCCGTATGGGTGGTAAATTCTGCTCTAACTCGGGTCTCCTACCAGAGACCTGGGAGTTTGAGCACTCGCCTCAAGATCTTAGCTGTTCCCAATAGCGCACTTTTCTGCAACTCACCTGAGTTGATTGTTGTTGGTATTTGGGCAAGCCACATTTTATGCGCCGGTGTTATTGCGCCCAGTGTCCCAATGACTACTGAGATTACAGTTGTTCTTACATTCCAGCATTTTTCAATTTCTTCTTCAAGAGGGAGATATTTCTCTACCTTTTCTTTTTCTTTGCTGGCTATATTGTAGTCATTGGGTACTGCTATATCTATTATAGTAGCCCTCTTGTTCTCCTTGTCTACCACCACTATATCTGGTTGGTTTGCTAGGACATGCTTGTCAGTTTGGATGTAGAAGTCCCAGAGGATCTTAGCGCGGTCATTTTTATTCACCTTACCAGGAGCTTCCCACCAGTGTTGTAGTTTATTAAGGCCATACTCATCACATAGACTTCTATACACAATCCCTGCGACATGATTATGCCGCTCAGTGTATGCGCTCCCTGCTAGCTGCCTGCATCCACTGACGATGTGTTGGATGGTCTCAGGTGCATCTTTACACAGTCTGCATCTAGGATCGTCTCTAGTGTGATAGATTTTCGCTTGGAGTTGCCTTGTTGAGAGCACTTGCTCCTGGGCTGCCATGATTAGCGACTCTGTATTGGCCGTTAGGTTTCCTTTGTTCAGCCACATATATGTCTGGTGAAGATCGCCAACCTTAGATATTTGTTGGTGGTAAGCACCATGAAGAGGTTTCGTGTGCCAGTCAATTTCCTCATCATCAGGGCGTAGGTCCGTTGTAAGAGCAGCCGATTGAAATTCAGCTAGCAACTTATCTGAAATGGCCATGGAGGCTGCATATGCTTTGATGCTTTGCTCCTCTTCTTTCACTGTCTGCTGTACACTTTTGAGTCCCCTACCACCATCTTTCCTATCAAGATACAATCTAGTAGTATCAGATTTTGGGTGGAGTGCTCCATGCATGGTCAGCAGTTTACGAGTTGCTATACCTGTTTCTTTGATGGCTTCCTCAGTCCACTTTATTATATATATATATATATATATATATATATATACTAGCTGTATTAACCAGTGTTGCCCGGGTATTAAAAATCGGCTTATAAACAATGAGAGTTGACTATGCTAAGTCATCAATTTGCGCCGTGACCGAAAGCGGTTTCATATTTGCTCCCATATACCAATATATATCACCTAGCGAATCTATCAAGCTTGTGTGGCTAAAGCGTCAAAGTTTTTATTCCAAGATATTATTAGCTATATCTTGACATATAAACAACGGCAAACTCTGAGAAATATATATGAATTGAATTACAACTTTAGGCCCTACATATGTAACTGTTTGAGTATTTATTAATTGTAAACTCATCTCAGCATTACGCTTCATTGAATTGTACCTAAATATTTTGTCTTTTCATGCATGCTTAGAGAGATTGAGTAATAAAGAGCCATACTTATTCATCAGTCACCTTGCTTGCAACAATTACAGTTGTGCATGAAAACTATTACTCATTCAGTATAAGACAGCTTGTACGCAGAACCCACCTGCAAGTGGATGGTCTGCGCTGACTTTCACAGCAAGATTTTGTAAGCTGAAATTAGATATCGCATCGTTGTATATGTTAATGGTCGGTAAACGGCTAAAAGCAATCTTAACATATTAAAATCCTTCAAAAATTAATAGAGTGGCAATACTCACCGGTTGTACAGGGTTGGAGTGTGATATCTAAATTAGAAGTATTGGTGCATAGTACGAGCGATAGGGGAATCCCCAAGCAGCGTAGAAGGATATTCGGAATCGTAACACATTGAAACCTTTTCCTTCCATTGCCTCGGTCAAATAATGTGGAACCAAAGCTATTATTGGTGACATCTTCAAAATGTGTACGCCTTAATTGAAATAAATAGAGGTCGCTAAGAAGGACGTCAAAGTTACCTTGTCTCGGTGAAATTCTTCACTATTAGATTCGGAGAGTCGTTGTACCTCGAACTTTTTTGGATTTCGAAACAAAGGCTGCGTTTTAACGTGTCCATCTAAAACATAAGGAAAATTGCGATCCATAATTTTGACAGTAGTTCGATTAATTTTCCAACTTTTTGCTTATTTCATCGTAAATTTACAGAAATGTTAGTTTTTAATAATTATTTTCACTTTCGGATTTTATTGCTTTCATTTAACATAGTCCATATAATCAAAATATTTCTAATGCCTTCAATCATCGTTTAGATTCATGTCAATTGCGTGTATACCGACGGTAAATTGAGTTCTAGTGTCCTCTTCCAATGGTTCGTATGTTGGTTCAGTAGGCTACTTGTAGACAATGTCTGAAACGTTTCATATGATAGGCAATTTTTTTGCATAACTCTATGTAACATGCAAACACCTATAATAGTTGTGTGTTGCCACCGGACAATACGGCTCCAGAGATTTGGCCTATGTTATTGTAGTGTTGTTTTGCGATTGCATCTTGCTATGTCACTGTCCATTCCTGTGAAACTGGTAGACGTTACTACAGCATTAAATTTTTGGTCTTTGTCATAGTGATTGTGTGCACTTAAAAGTTTCCGTTGTTTTACCGAGCAATAATATTCATGCTTCGAATTTTTGTGTGCGCTTCTTGCTAGTATAGTGACTTACTGCACTTGCAAACACTTCTATGTAGGATTTATTACAAGGTGGCTGGTCTTACCAAGTTTGACTAAATAAATATGGCTGTATTAGTGTACTGCGTGCTTTGGTCAACGGCTCAGTAACACCTGTGATTAGTTGTGAGTACAAGAGTGGCCTACACCGAGCTGTGCACAAACAAGAAACCATGTGCAGACCAATACAGCAATGCGATATTTATCAAAAAAATATCTGCCAAAATAAGTAAAGCCAAACCCTTGTAGTCAAACAATAACGTACTCAAAGAAACTTAGCATATGTAGCCTATATATATATATATATATATATATATATATATATATATATATATATAGGCTACATATGCTAAGTTTATATATATATATACTAGCATGCCACCTGGCTTTGCCCGTGTAATAGACGAATCTTTGGACAGAAAATTGATTGTATTTAACATATAACAACATTTGCCATTCTAACTTTCAAACTACATATAAGAGAAATGTGTCGTGTAGTTGAAGTAAATTAAGAGAAAAATCAAAACAACTGTAGCGGTTTTATAGTGGAAAACTCCACTAAGCTAGTTAATAAGGTTAGGCTTCCAATGACGGTAAGCAATGACTTTGAGTCTGTATTGCTGTCCAGCTCAGCTGTTGTAATAATAGCTATAGCCGGATTTCCAACAGATATACGGCATACAGACGGACTTTGAGATATATATATATATTTCAAGAGCAATGATCAAATTAACTGTTATTGTCTGTCATATAAATCCACCAAATGACGAGTGGCTTTTTATGAAAGCTTATCCTCTCTTTTTCACACTTTGGCTTTTTCTAAAGAAGAAAAGCAAGCAACTTTCTAATTACCCTAACCTTAGCTCTTTTATAAGCTGATATTCGTAAAGAATAATGGTAACTTCATTGCTTATAGTTGACAAACAAGTGCGGACCACAGGCTATCGATAACTTAACAAGATTCTATTAGAAGCTAACTCTCAGGATGGGCAAGGATTTGCATTTGACAAACAGTGTTATATTAAAGGCTCGCAAATGCATAGCCTGGCCATGTAATTTCACTACATAATGTCATGTATGGTTGTGCAAGCACGCCACGTACATCCACATTGTGTATTCTGCTAGAAATTAATAAACAACAAGGCTTGGGACTTATTACCTCTATCATCAAACATCCAGCTTTATTTATTGCAAAGTATGATATGGTGTCATAAACAGGATTGAAGGTATGTTGTAAACTAAAAATCACCAGTTTGAGAGAAAAAAATCACACTTTTTGCCTATAACTTTGCTTAGCTTTGCTTGCGCTATAAAAAGCAAAAATCGCCTTTTTGCTTATAACTTTGCTTATAAGGTAAATTGATGCACTAAAAATGGCAATGCCGGCAATATATCTGTCCAAAGTAATGGACTTTGCTAATGCTAGAAGCACATGGAGAGCTTTGAAACAATGCTTTGAGAGGTATAGAATAGCTCGTGGATTGGCTGAAAAGAGTCCAACTCAGCAAGTCTATATTCTGGTATATGGGAAAAAAGGCCGAGTCAATTCCTCATCAGTTAACCATTAGAGCGCAAAGGGTGGTATCAGGCACTTCAGATGCTGCAGATACAATTCATGTTAAAACAATGGAGGCCTTTGATAATGATTTCAATTCTCTAGATAATACTTTATACCACAGAATTTTGTTTAGTTCCCAATTGCAGTCTAGTAAGAAAACAAATGAACAGTTTATTCGAAGGATCTGCGACTTAGCAGCTAATTGTAGCTGGACTGAAGATGCTATTAAGCAAAACATGATAAAAACGCGATTATTGGCTGGAATGTGTGGCAAAGCTTTATCTCGGGAACTGCAATGAAAACATGGTGTCACCTTAGAGGACATTAAATCAGCCATAAGATCGCAAGAGGTTATCTTGCAAAATCAGAAGTGCGAAATTGATGGAGCTGCTATGGCAGTAGCAGAGTTTTCGATTCATCAGCTGTCGATAAGAGACAATCACAGCTCTAAGAACCAGTTGTCCCAAAAGTCCATGGGACATGGTAGTCAGCGAGCACAAGGACAATTTAGCAGTTCAACATCTAGAAACTACAAACGTCAGTCTCAAAGCAGTGCAGCTTTGGCAAAATCCATAACAAACTGTAATTTTTGTGGGTTAGACCATAACGAAGGACAATGTGCTGCTCATAACAATTGCTGTAAAATCTTTAATAAGTTCAATCATTTTGCTAGGATGTGTAAAGCTAGAACTCACATTAGCAATCAAGCACATGCTACTACTGTACATGATAGTAGAAAAAGTTTTGATTATAGCCAAGACTGTTTTAGCGTAAATTGTATTAATAGTTAATCCTGTTAATAGTTTTAGTAAGGTAAATCTTATGTGGCTAGTAAATCTTGTTGTTAAGGGTTTACTCCACAAGGCAAAAGTAGACACTGGAACAAAAGTAGATGTAATTGTTCATCGATAATCTGAAAAAAACTAGGGGGTAACACTGTAGTTCGCTCTGGAGCTACTCTGCCCAGGCATTCGGGTTACAAAATACCGGTAATTGGTAAAGTAGAATTGCCCATTGCAGTAGCATTTGAGGGTCAAATCACAAATCAAATAATACAGTAGTCCAGTTCTATGTAATTGATCAGTCATCTGTTACTCTATTGATTCTAACCTCTAGCAGGGATCTGGGTTTATCGCCTGGCATTGTATCTGAGGTAACACAGACCCTAACATAACAACTATGTTAGGTAAATATGGGGAGGTTTTTCAGGGGTTGAGCAAATACAAACAAACAGTATCTCTCCAACTGAAACCAGATTCGCTTCCTCAAGCATTGCCTACTAAACACATTCCTTATAGTGTTAGAACAAAACGTAAGCGAGATGTAGACAGAATAGATCAGGTTTCGGCAACCCGCGGATCTGGTGCTGCATGCGACTTTTCATCCCCTTGCTGTGGTTCCTTCTGACTGGATAAATTGTAATTATGGTCATAAATCAAACATCGTCGCTTGTTATTGTAAAGGATTTGCTGGCCTTTACTTGGGCTCTAGATCTCACGATCTAGATCTGAAAAGATGTTGCATAAATGTACGAGAAATGAGTGTGGTTTTCTGTTCGTTTTATTCCTAAGGAAATTCCATTAGTCGTGGAGCTGCGACTACTCTGCTCTTCCAGTGAGATTGCTCTCTATCTATCTATATATCTTTCACAAAGTTTGTGTGTGTATTTGTCTGTGATTGTGTTCGTACAGCTATAGCTATTAAAATCTTGGAACAAAAATTTGTAGCAAAAATATTTGATCTCAGACCAACCTATTTGCCAGTCAAATGCCGTACTGACCGATTCGGCTACAGAGACCGATAGACTCGCTAGGCCATATATGTCGCTATATGGGAGCAAATACCATGAGGCAAAGTCATGGCGTACTTTCATTAAAAGCCCTAGCTATTGTTATTAAGCTTATACGCATATGCATTGTATGCATCAACGCGTCCATACAACACATGCGCAACGCACATACAAAACACTTGCAAGGCACAAACATTGCGGATACAACACGCATACACTATCATTAGAACGCGCATAAACTATCATCACAACGCACATACAACGGTCATTAGAAAATTAATAGAATACTTCGTGTAATTTTTTAGACCTGTTTTCCCACGACCAAACACGAACGAAGCGAGTGTTTGGGACCTTTCTAATAAATGCATATGTGCACACAACTCCCCAAAATTTAACCATCAACAGCCACACCCAAACCCTTGTACCAAAATCCCATCAAAAAATTTAACCATTTTTCTGTGGAGTCGTTTAAGTGTAATAATGATACAAAACGCATATAAACCTATTTAAATATGTTACCAATTCTTTGAAAAGTGTCGACAATATCCTTATATTATACTAACTTGCCCATCTGATTGGATTTTACATAACTAGAAAGATTAATTTGGCCTAAAATTGCCATTAAAACCTGACAATCCTTTTTAATCAAAATTAAGACTAGCCAACAAAACGCCCATAAAGCTGTGCGACAGATAGTAGAACCATAAAGCCATGCGCATTTCACGAGTAAAACGTGCACATTTCACCAGTCTTTGGTTTGTTGCTTTCACGAGAAAAACGTGGACATTTCACCGGTCTTT
Source organism: Watersipora subatra (assembly GCF_963576615.1). NCBI lineage: Eukaryota > Metazoa > Bryozoa > Gymnolaemata > Cheilostomatida > Watersiporidae > Watersipora > Watersipora subatra. The sequence continues at coordinate 58,845,774 of NC_088709.1, forward strand.
CAGTTTGTCGCTCTCTTTCAGAAGAGTATAATTCATATTGTAAAAAGTTTGTTTACTGTTACAACGATAAAATATTGAGAATAGTAACTTTAATATCTTGAGATTAGATTTTACTGAATTACACTTTTTCCTATAATTAGGGAAACTGAAAATTTTCGCACCTTCTCTAAAATCCAATTTCAAGATCTTAAAGTTACTATTCATCGGCTCACACAAACCTATTCTTAATATTTTACCATTGTAACAGAAAACAAATGTTTTCCAATATGAACTATACTCTTCCCTATGTTGAGTTCGAAACATTAATGACTTACTTGTTGACAACTTCGCTAGGGAGCGCATCACTCGATTAGCTATCAATGACCAAATCCTACAACGTAAAAGAGAGGAGACTAGACTGCGCGACCTTTAACAGAACACTGCACTTATCTAACAAAGCTATTTCTATTATTTTTCATATAATTTTTTTCTAGACACTTTATACGTCTCCTTTTCTATATTTCTATTATTATATATTTCCTTTGTTATTAGTTTGTATACAAAATACTTCACATATACTTATATAGGGCTTACATATAAATCTATTTACAACTTATTCTATATCATATACCATTATTTCATTTCAATTACTGTATATACAACTTTACATTCTCCATATACTTTCCATTCACAACATTCCTAACATTTTTTATACTTACATTTCTAAAATAGAGCTTTTTCACCTTTACATATCTATTTATATTACACTACCAAATACAACTGTAATATCAACAATTAACCTATTACTCATATACCTGGTTTCAACTCAACTTTACTTCCATAATAAATTAGTTGCACCTTTTTGGAGTCGTGCTTCCTCAAATCTATTTTATATCATCTCGAATAACTCTCATTTACACTATACTCTGTCAATTCCTGTTGACAACTATTTTTTCAACAACCAGCAGTACCCTTTCTTGTTTCACTTTGGTCCTGGGCTGTATGACAGGGAAATTTCTAAAAATTAACCGACTATAAATAGAATATTGAATAATAATATACTATTATTATTACACATTATTAATAATATTAATGTGTTAACAGTGTCACGTTGTGGCGTAAGCATTGTTACTTACTTGTTTCAGCGTTGTATCCAAAATGTTTGTGCGTTGCAAGCGCCTTGTATGCGGGTTGTGCATGCGTTGTATGCGCGTTGTACCGACGTAAGATGCACCATTACCGATTTTTGTACCCCAGGTAGGAAATCTATGGCGAATACTAAGGGAAAAAGTGACAAAAGAAAATGGAACATTTAATCCTACGTGGGCCGATTCGTTTGTTTCCAATGCTGATGAGATTTGTTCACCAGTTTGCTTAATATGTAATGAGAAATGTACACTTACTCACCAGATGGACCAAATGACAGCGCACAGACGAAACATAGCACATTTGCTGCAGTTCGAATTTTAGTTCGACGTTTTGTTGAAAGGACTGAATCAAACATCAAGTTGTTATTTTTCTTGAAAGTAGTCTTAAAAACAACGTAATATTTTCACGTTACGTTCAAGTTATTATTAGCTATTTTGTTGTTCTTTGCAAAAGTGTAATTTTGTTTTCTCAGCAGGTAAATCGTTATACATATCACACTTTTTTGTTTTGTGATGTAACCATGCTATAAAAGCATTAAAAGCTGAAGAAAAATGTTACATGTAGTTTTTTTTGTATTAAAAAATCAAAGGTGGTTTGCAGCTCCCACTGGGTTCTTTCCTGCAAAAAACGGGTCTAAATGGCTCTCTGAATGGAAAAGGTTGACGACTCCTGACCTAAAGCAAACTGGTACCTATATATACTGCACTGGCACCTATGGTTGTCAACTATAGTTTTTGTGAACAAGCCTAATGGAGCAATAGGGTTTGCCTCAGTCCTCAACATCTCAATTCACAACTAATCAGGCCGCAATTCATGCTATCAACCAATGGGGAAATATTTTCTCGCATATCGGAGTCACGTTTGTTTAGTATTTTCGATGCCAAGAAAGGGTTTCATCAGCTGCCATTGGATGTTAAATCATCGAATCTGTTGGGCTTCCTCACTCTGTATGGAAAGTACAAGTACATAAGACTGCCAATGGGCATCAGTGTAGCTCCTGAACTGGTTCACCAGGTAATGATGGAGGCAGTTGCAGGAGTGCCCAGAATAGAAGTATTCATTGATGATATATTGATCCATGACACTACACTTAGTGAAATTAATATTAGGCTAGAGCAGGTGTTTGTCAAATTAAAAAAGCACAGGCATAACCTCCAACAAAGATAAATGAGAGGTGGGTAAAGAGGGTAAGCTGAAAAATATTGAGAATATGATTGTTCCTCAGAACAGAAGGAACTAGAGAGCTACTTAGGTTTTGTCGCTTATTTGTTCAAGTTTATTGAGAATTTATCTGAGCTAATTCTGCCACTTCGACAAGTGTGTCGAAAGAATGTCCAGTTTCAGTGGTAGAAGCCACAGACTGATGCTTTTGAGAGTATCAAGAAGTCTATTCTGCAATCACCTGTTTTGGCATACTTTGACCCTGACAAACCAGTCACTCTTTCATCTGATTTCAGTGCTCATAGTTTAGGGTGCAGTGTTACTTCAAGAATGCAGACCCATCGAATTTGCTGTCAAGTTTCTGACGTCATCACAGCAAAACTATTCTCATATTGAGAAAGAGCTCAAGGCAATGGTATTTGCCTGTCAAAGGTTCAAATAATACATATGGGAAGGGATCCGATCAAGATTGAGACAGATCGTGGAAAGCCTCTTGAGGTTGTTTCAGAAAGATGTAGGAGATCTGACTCCCAGGCTAGCAAAGGTGAGACATGAACTTTTGACTTATCCTATTGACATGCAGTTAACCTGCAAGCCTGGGAACGAAATGATTTTAGCCGACATTATATCAATGAGTCGTCCTCCAAATCCGAAAGAAGATACTGAGCTAGATATTGACCCGATGATACAGATATGTTCTGTGGTGATACGCTCAAAGGAAGTTCTGGCTAAATATGAAGGAGGCACTGCTTAGGATAAGGAGTTGGTAATGATATTAGCTATGTTAAAAAAGGATGGCCTACCGATCCAAAAAGCTGCGCTGGTAGAGCACTGGCCTATTGGAATCTTAAAAACTTACTGTAGTTGATGGAGTAGTTTTTATGGGTCTCGATTAGTTATACCAAACATGCTATGACATGGAGTTCCTAGAGATCTACATCTGGCTCACCAAGGAGTAAGCAAAACATTGCAAAGGCTCAGATGAAAGATGAGCTCAGAAGAAAAGTGTCTGTCTTGTGAACAATCCATAGTGTTTCATACAACAGAGGCTAAGAAGCAACTGATATCTACTCCAGTGACTTAATATCCCTTCCAAGTAGTAGGTGCTGATTTGTTTACTGTTGGTGGTGATGATTACCTTCCAGTGGTAGAATACCTGAGTAAATTTTCATTGGTTAAATGCCTCCAACTTTCTAATGTTGTTTCTCAGGGGATCAGTAGTCTACGGTAAGTCTTTTCAGGCTTTGGATGTCCTTAGGTGGTAATCTCAGATAATGGTACCCAGTTTCGGTGTGATGAGTTTGTTACGTTTTGTAAAGACCGGACAAAGAGCACTACACTAGCTCTCCTTTACAACCTGCCGGGAATTGTCAAGTTGAGTGTTGGGTAAGGACAGTTGAAGACATGATTCAAAAGTGTGATGCCGAAGGCAAGGTCTGGTGAAAGGCTCCGCTGTCATTGATGAACACTCATGTGGATTAAAACTTGCCTTCTTCGTGTCAACTTCTTTATGGTAGAGTCTTACAGGACAATATCCCTGCTGCATCTACTCATTACCTGGTCAGCGGCTATGACGTTGAGGGCATAAGGATGCGATTAGGAAAGCGGCAATCTAAGCAGAAATATTATTTTGATCTGAAAAGTTGTGCTGAAAAGTCACCTTTAGTGGTTGGTTAAACTTGTCATTATAAGCCAGCAAGAGGGAAATGGATACCAGGTTTGGTTCAGTGTGTAGACAATGCTAGGTCATATATAATCAGTACATCTAGTGGTAATACTTTTAGGCGAAATAGAATGCATGTCCGGTCTTGTCTATGTCCTTGTCCATGTCCTTCAGGTACCTCGGGTTCCATTGAGAACGCCTACAGTTGAATGCACTGATTCAGTACACTCCTGAAATGTAACACCATGGGAGAACCCTGTTGTTAGTAGAGCAAGGTAGCCTCCTTACTGTCAAGGTAGCCTTGGAGCAAACTAATAGCAGTGGCAGGAGGGTTTGGCTGCCAGTAAGGTTTGCAGACTATGAAATGTGAAGCTCTGTGTCTACTAACCCTTGCAGGGTTACCCAGTTGTAGGTATTTATTTTAAAGCTTCGCTTTTGTTTTGAAGCACATAAATTCATTGTCAGTGTTTAGTTAATACTGATTTTCATTTACTTTTACTCTTGCATGGTGCAATACAAGGGCCCAAATTATAGACTAGTCACTCACCATAAGTAGGCTTCAGCGTGTAGAAATATAGTAGTTAGGCTGTTCGATTATGATAATCTAAGTTTTAGACCTTTTGCCTTTCTGCTTTGTGTTTTGATCTATTATTGGTATTGGGAAAAAAGGTGATGTTATGTAATGTCCGGTTGTGCATGCGCACCACGCACATCTGCATTGTGTGTTCTGCTAGGAATTAATGAACAACATGGCTTGGGACTTTTACTTCTATCATCATCAAACATGCAGCTTTATTTATTATAAAGTGCGACAGCTTGCTACCATAACACAATGAGGAGTTATGAAATTGAGTTGGTGAATTTCGGTTCCTTCCAGAATCTTTAATTTAAAAATTGAGATCTGTGTCATGACTTAACTAACTGACAAAATGTTACTGAATACACACTCAACACACACCAAAATTTTAATATCGATATGGTCAGAAATTACATATATTGACTTGAACACAATCGTCTGTTCCATGACCATCTTTCCAAAATGTGGAGATCTCACACGCTCTAATGATATGCATCTAGTACTTGTGGTGTCAGATGGACGAATAGATGGGCGCATAGATACATGGTAGTAACCTCGTTTTATTGTAGCAAATATTTGTACTTGATGCAATTTGAATAACACACTTGCCGATTATTAACTCCTTTGATATTTCCTCTCACAGTGGATCTCATGCATTCCTGTATTACCATGTAAGGTGATATCACACCAGAAATTTGGCTTGTTGACACAAGAAAACAAGTATCAACACCAGAAGAGTCAGTAGGTTTTGTACATCAAAATAACTTAAATTGCTCTATTCGTGAAGTTACCATCAATGGACGCGCAACCAACTTTTATATAATATGGACTCAACTATGATTGGCCCCAAATAGATAATCTCAATGGTTATCACTATAAGAGTTTTCTTTTATATAGCTAGTATTGCACCACACCTCGACATTGGGATCATTCAATGAATAACTTTGTTTCTGGCACTCCGTTAAAGATGTAGTTGCGTCAAAATTTAAGTTGATCTTAAAAGAAAGCATTTTTTTTTTCTCTATCAGTTGATATGTTGTTTGTTGTGTTACGCGATCGCATTGCCAAGATATTTGAAGATTAAAACCGAAAAAATCTGATCACCGTAAAAACGCTCAGGCCACAAAAACGTGCCCAGCCTCGCCAAAAATGATGTCACGCGTTTGGCAACCTCTCTCTATCTCTCGTATTCACATCGGCTATTTGCGATAAAAGTCTAGTCTTACGCGGCTCTATTGGCATATATCTTATTTTGTATTTGCTCGTGTTGGCTAGAATAAAATTTTAAATCCTGCTACAGATGCATTATTATGAATGTTTAACAGGCCTCAAATAACGAAAATTGAAAGTTTGTTCTACTCACTTTCTCCAAATCTTGTGTGAACATTTGGGTACCGACTACCAATTCTACCGGTCTACGGTAATTCTGTCTAGTCACTTTATGCAAAACGCGGTCTTTGTATCAGCACAGTTCTGCAGCTACCCATATAAACGATATACAGCCTCCCATAAGCCCCGCCCGCATTATGTCGCCTATTACCTATCGCCTACGTACTAGTTTCTTACTAGTAGTATTCTTACCGAATACTAAGTAAGTGAAATAAGCAAGCCATTTCTTTGAAAAGAATATAGACAGGGATAGAGTTTTAAGGATGAGAAGTCTGCTGCAAACTGGATTTGAACTCACATTCTCCAGTTCTACGGACACCCATATACCATATCCGATTCACTACAATATTCTGCAAATCATGTTCTGCATTATCTTCAACAATATTATTTTATTATATAATTTTTACAAGCAAAAATATTTTCATCTCGGCATAAAGCTTTTATTAAAAATATTCATCAAGTCATCAAGTTCATGGTTCTGGAAATTAAAGATTTGCAATGATCAATTGATTTTACCCACTTCCTACAAGTGAAAATAATTTGTAATCATGACTCTAATTTACCAAAGAAAATTCGAAAAAAATATTATAGCTAGGTAAAACGGCAGATAAGCTATGAAACGATGATTGGAGATAGCAAAGAATTATCATTTTATTAATTAGTATATGTATTTATGACTATAAAAAATATTACATTTACTAAAGTATAGAAGACTCTAAGTTAATTTACCTCCATTCTGTCTTCTTCTGCAGCAAAACGCTGCTGACGCCTGTCAGCTTTGGCCATAGGCTGTCTACTCTAATCTTTTACTAAACGTTGCTCAGATAACTCTGAGTAGCGGTCGCTCGAACTTGAAGCCATTTTAAAACTATGTATAACTTAGTAATTGTTGAAACGCGTTGAATCAGTAACGATGAGCATGAATTCTCTAGCGATGAGAATCTTCGAGATCACAGACAACGCGTTTTACGAGTGATAACATTTATTACGGTCTATATAAAAATTTCGCGATCGTGATTGGCTAACGAAGCGACCTCATATTTATCGCTCGTGGTTTCGTTTCAGAAAACAAGCTAGTGACGTCACGAAATTGGCACCCGCTGGAACGTGAGCTTTTTAAAAGAGGGCCTCATTCAAACGCATATATCTCTGGACAGGGTTGGTCTACAAAGACAAAAATGGCATCAAATTGTAGCTGATGTTTTAGCCTTTTATGGGTCCTAATTTCATTTTTGACGCAACTACATCTTTAACTCCGTTTGGACTGGATCGCAAGGTATGTAAAATTTTCATTTGAGTTTAAAAACATGTGATAACTAAGTTCACACTTGGGCTACTTCAGGATAGTTGCTAAACTGGGTCTGATTACTCATTGCCTCTGGTGTTTATACGTCTCACCAGTTCAATGAGTATCTAAGTTCAGTTCTAGCAGTTTGCATCAATCGTATAGAATAGTATGTCCAACTCAGCCTTTCGGCTACCAGCTTCACTCTTTTTGTAGAGATGTGCTATTTCTACCGCAGCTGTTTTATTTTAACTTTCATTTTAAGCTTTGTGCCATCTGCTTTTTATTTGGCTACAAATTGTCATAATATAAATGTCTCATTGATTTGTTTTTGCATTTCAATTTTATTACCAATTACTTGTGATGTGAGCAAACACTAGTGATGGACTTTCACTTTTTTATTTGGAAAAATTGATGGGAAGGCTTTGGCACAACAAGGAATATTAGGGGCTCGAGCATGTAATAAGTATGAGTTACCTTTTTGAACGGTCAGGTTTTAACCAAAGCAGGTTGTACACATTATTCCCGGCGCAGTAAATCAAGGTGGTGTTTACCTGGGAAAAAAGAGGAGAATGTGGGAAGATTTAGTTTGCAAAAGAGAAATTTGGGCTATAGTTTTAAAAATTGAATATATGAAAATTTAATTAGACTTTAAAATAATGTGATAATATTTCTAGTGATAGTATGCATACATTGCACTAGAATAATGTACAATAGATATACATAGTGAAGCATTAATATTCAAATTACATATAGCCTAAATATTGAAACACACAACTCGCACTGTTGAACCAACTCAGATGAGAAATATAATGTAATAAAGTGATAATTGTAACTATGTGTATAATGATTATACATATAGTATTCTATAGTATCTCTCTCACCAATCCGTGTAATAGAAATCATGAAGTTATGCCACATATTTGTAGTATGCAACAAGTTTTGCAGCTTTCTCAGCACCCAGCCAATTATGCAACATTGTCTGGACAGTACCAAAATTGCTAAAAAAAACCTTTGGTGAGACAGCCAGCTTGAAATACTTCGAAGCAAATTGACATAGCTTGGAAATACCATGATCTTTTTGATCATTTTGTAAACAATTAACCAAGCTGACATAATTAATTCCAGCGCCCTGGGTAAAAGAGGAACTCTAAAAAGGATTTATCTTTAGTCCTAAGCTGAAGCAACAATGACAAGAGGTCTGAATTTTCATTCTTAATCATTAATTGCCTGCCTTCATCTCTGTACTTCCTTTCAAGGTATTTTTTAACTAACCTGTAGCTGATTGGCAAGATAATGTGCAAGGGCGAGTGCTTGCTGAAAGTACCTTTTAAGTTTGCCTTTATAGAGATCCTAGACATCAATACCCATAAGTTTTCTACCCAGCATTGGCACCATGGCATGCATTTTAACTTATCTCATAATTACCACAGTGTTTTTTGAAATAACTACATGTTTTGAGCTGAGTTTAAAATGTCTATTTGTTAATAATTGTCTACTTTGTGTGTGTGCGCACACTTCAGGTGCGCAAGCACCCGAAGTGGTTAAGTCTGACTGTTTTTTGGCATAGCTCCAATTCTGTCTTTAGCCAATCTGCTGTTTACTCCTATACGGAATTGTTCCGCAAGGTTCTCTTCTAATTTTGCAGCAAATCTACATGTTTTAGCCTGATCTCTCAACCTGACAACAAAGTCACTCATTGACCCTTCGTTACCCCTTTTTTACCTCGCGAAACTTCGCCCTTTCCACCATCTTGTTCGTAGACCCACCAAAATGACACACAAGAATAGCTTTCAACTGGTCGAACAACTTAGTTATTGATTGATCTGTCGCCGTAAGATCTGACAGCGTTTCATACTAGCTTTCCTGTAGACCCATGATAAGTATATGCTTCTTCTTGTCATCCGAAGTTCCCAGGATAATGAAATAACTCTCCAGTCTTTCAACAAAGGCCTCTGCCTTGCCGTTAAATACTGACACATTGCTTGCCATTGCCATGTCAAAACTATACTCTTAGATTATCCTCGTCACCATTGTAGAGTTGTGTTCTGCGTATATAATATTAGACTCACCGCTTTGGTGTACAACTCCAGACTGCTTTATTACCATAGGATGGGATAACATAAGATGAATA